>NC_135332.1:41016741-41318408 GCF_023851605.1 Tamandua tetradactyla
TAGGGTCCACTCTATTTGGAGGGAATTCAATATCCATTTTCATTCTACATTAGTAAAGAACTTTTTTTTTATAGATAAACTACTATGTCCTACTGTTTTCTGGTAGCTTTAGTGGGCATTTAACTAAAATATAAATTCAAAATTTTATATTTTTGTTATGAATGCAAAGTTGTTTGACGCCCTGCCTGACATCTTTTTTTAATCCAATTTTATTGTGATATATTCACATATCATATAGTCATCCAAAGTATACAGTCATTAGTCACAGTATCAATATATAGTTGAGCATTCATCACTATAATCAATTTTTGAATATTTTCATTACTCAAAAAAATAAAAATGAAAAAGAACACCCAAAACATCCTATACCTCTTATCTCCTTCCTATTATTTATTTATTTATTTAGTCCTTTTTTAGTCGTCTGTCCATACCTGGATAAAGTGTCAGCCACAAGGTCTTCATAATCACATGGTCACACTGTAAAAGCTAATTTTTAAGATTATCATCAAGATTAAAGGTCTTCAAGATTAAAGGTTAAAATGGGAAATTTTGAGTTATATATATGTTACTATATATAACATATATAGTATATATATATACTATATATAACATATATATAACTATTTTTATATATAACTATGTATATAACGTATATACTTGTTACTACAATAAAAAGTTTTCTTTTTTATTTTTAAGTGCCCCCTTCACTGCCATCCATCACTAAACCTTTTCATATTAGAAAACTGAGACAGTACTTGTCGATTTATTTCTGGCTTATTTCACTCAACATGATGTCTTCAGGGTTCATCCATGTTGTCTAATATATCACAACTTCATTTCTTTTTATGGCTGGATAATATTCCATTGTATGATATACCTCATTTCATTCATCCACCTGTTAATGGACATTGACTACCTTTTGACTATTGTGAATAATACTGCTAACAGAATCAGTGTCCAAGTATCTTTTTGAGTCCCTGTTTTTAATTCTTTAGGGTATATACCAAACAGTGGAATCGCCAGGTCATATGGTAATCCTTGTTCAACTTTTCAAGGAACCACCTAGCAGCTGCACCATTTTACACTACAAGGGTCCCAATTTCTCCGTGTCCTCTTCAACACTTATTATTTTCCATTTTTATGATAGTCATCCTTGTAGATGTCAAGCATTATCACATTGTAGTTTTAATTTGCATTTCCTGTAATAAGTAATGTTGTAGCTCCTTTCATGTGCTTATTGGCCTTTGGAGAAATGTCTATATGCTCTTTGGAGAAATGTCTATTCAAGTCCTTTGCCCATTTTTTAATTGGGTTTGTCTTTTTATAGTTGTCATTAATTTGCTGTACTTATTTCATCTTCCCCTTTTTCTGTTTCTCTTTGTTTTCTTTTTTTTTTTCTGCCTGAACTATTTTAAACCAAATACCAGATATGTCACTCATCCCTGCATATTTCAGTAGATGTCTCTAAAAATTAAATATTTACATAACCATTTTATCATTATCATACTTATCAAAAATTAACAAATAATACTATTAATATTCATATTGCCAGATGCCTCAAAAAATGTGTTCGGTGAGGCATGCAACTAGGGGAATGAACCCAAAGACTATATGGTGAATGAAATGTCAGAAACAAAAAAAAACCAAATATTATCATGCCTCACTCTTACAGACTAACTATAATATAAAAACTTGGTGAATTGAAGTCAAGAGCATGGGTTATCAGGTTGGGGCCTATTGTAAAGGGTCCTAGATTGTAAGTTCTTACAACAGTCACATATATTCAAGAGTTGTAACTGTTATTTCTATATTCTGAGATACAGAGCTGGTTGTTTATAATCTGATCATTCCCAGAAACTTCTAGGAAAATATATATGAAATATCAAAATGCTGGAGAAGAAAATCATAGAAATAAGCAAGTCAGCAAGAATATATGTTTCAGAATGCGAGTTAGCATAGTGATATAAAAGGAGCACTGTTTTAAGAGTCTGAAGACTGAATCATATGTTAGCTTTGTCCCTTACAAACATTAAAACTTTGAGCATTTATGGGCGGGCCAGGGTGGCTCAGTGGAAGAGTTCTGCTGGAGACCCAGGTTCGTTTCCCAGTGCCTGCCCATGCAAAAAAAACAAAACAAAACAAAAAAAACAACTTTGAACATTTAAGCTTTCTGGGCTGCAATTTTGGGTTAGATATATAGGTTGAATCTAATAATATCTGCTGTACTTATACTACGTGTTTGTTGAAATACTCAAATGAGATGCTTGTAATAACATTTTATAAAAACATAGCAAGCTATGCAAATATAGGATTTTATGTGCTATTGGGGGTAATGAATGCTTAATTATTGCCATATAACCTTTTCTTCCATCTTTGGCTGGTGGTCAGCAGAGTTACATTCATTTGCTGTCCTGTAAGATCCTGAGATTTCCTACCCTGATGTTACTGAAGGAGTAAGCCTAGCAGTTTGTGGGAGAAGAGAGAGAGAAAGAGGGAATGTGGTAGGCCAGTATTTCCAAAATAAGAGTTGGCTTATGATACTTTGTTCATCTCTAGATAATCTAAAGAGAATTCCAGAAATAAGGTGGGAAAGCTCTGATTTATTCTTGAAATTCAGTAACAGTTTAACTTTAAAGGATATCTGTCGAGATTTTATTCACATCTGTTTCAGTGAACAACATGCTGTAATTTTCTTAATCACTGATCTAACTCATTAAAGACTCATTGTTTTCAAGTTGTGAGATATTTCATATTATTAACTCTGGAATAGAAAGTGCCATCTATCCTTCTCATTAATAATTGTGCTTCTCATTAATGTTTGAAATCTTCCTTTTACACAGGACTTTGCCTCCCGAGCGAAACTGGCAGTTCAAAACCTAGTACAGAAGGTTGGATTTTTTGGAATTCTGGCCTGTGCTTCAGTAAGTGAATTGTATTCAAAGTAAATTAGGTTTATATTTTGATCCTATTTGTTTTTAAAAATACGTTGGTGGGTGCATACGTAGTTTGGTGGTAGAATTCTCACCTGCCCTGTGGGAGACCTGGGTTAAATTCCTGATACATGCACCCCAAAACAAAACAAAACATTGTGAACAAAATTCCCTATGATATACATATATCTTCCTTTGTGTGTGTGTATGTATACATATAGATATACATATGTGTAAGGAGTAGGGAGACCCAAAAAAATAGTTAAGTGAAGATAAAAATGGTTTCACTTTTATGGGATATGTAATGTGTTACTCATTAATTGAGGTGTTTTCTGTTGCATAGGTTCATACCTCGTTTATGATGTTTAAGCGTCGTATCACACAATGATGAAATTAAACCTAAATTACTTGATTCAGTTAGAACAAAAGAGACAGAAATCCATCTTCCCAATGAAGAATTTATAATGAAGTGCATTTGTCCAAATAATGATGACTTCAGCCTTTTTGCAGAATTGTAGCTGGGTAGTCTTATTTCAAGTATAGTTTCAGAGAATAACCATAAAACCTGTTTTGTTGATGAGGTTAACTTCTGGCTAGGTAGTGGAAACATCTGTGGCTAAGTGAAGAATGTCTTTAGCTATACTAAACTAGGAAGCCATTTATGTCTAAAACTTAATGTTTCAAAATTCAGATTTTGTAAAACTGACATTCCATGAAGAGTCAGTGGAATAGTCCTTTCCTAAAATTAATGGAAACAGTCATATTTGAATTGGAACAATTTGATCTAAGTTTTCATTGATAGCCTGAACACAGTTGTTGGTAATTCATTGGCAGATTTAGCCAGAATATTTAGGCCTGTAGTTGATATAAGCTGTAATTATAAATAAAATTCATAAAATTATTGTCCACTGACACATAGCTATTTATCTCCATTATATACTAGAGCATGAATACATCTCCGAGTTTTCCCATGACAAAGCAAATGGCCAAAAAGAAAGGCATATTATTCTAAAGTTTCTGACGTGGTATTAGCATGATAGAGAAATTCCGGAACATACATATGCCTTAAATTATTCTCTTGATCTTGGTAATACTAAGAATTTTTCACAATCTAATCTTTTATAAGCTCTTATTTTTAATGCAGAAAATCGTTGAGCAAGTTATGTAGGGATATAATAGTGTGATGTAGTGGAAAGTAGATTTTGGAGTCAGGCAGGTTTGGATTCATAAACTAGTTATGCTTCTTATTAGCTATGTAACCTCAGTCTACTAGGATTCTTTTAACCCCAATTTTCTCATTTTTAAAATGAGACAGTAAGACCTTCCTTGCAAGGGCTGATGTAAGGATTTAAGACAATATATGCAAAATTACTAGCACATAAATGCTAGTCCCTGCATCATAAATGCTTAGAGAGTACCAACCAATTTTACCATGATCCATCAGCTTTGTATCAACCGGTATTGGGAATAAAAAAGTGAAAGATATATTCCTTCTGCTCAAGGAGGCTGAAATCTAATGGGGGAGACAGTTGACATCAGTGATAAATAAAAGATGCTATGGGTATCAAGAATGGGATTGAGTTGAGAGGGAGGCCTAATGCACAATGATGTCCTTAGCTTGTAAGCTAATGGAACAAGCTCTAGAACCACACTGCCTGGGTTCAAATTCTGCTGTGCTGTTTACTCTGGGGAACTTGCTTAAAATGTCTCACTTTTCTTGTCTGTAAAATATGCTTAATGATATCATACAGCATTGTTGTGAGCATTGTGAATTAGCACATATGGAGTAAAGTACCTAACACATCAAAGAACTCAATAAAACTTAGCTGTCATTATTCTTGGGAAATATGTAGATGGCTGGGGAAATTCTGTTTACCTTTGCTTTATTAAAGCAAAAAAATATTTTCTTTAGCACTCATATATGCCTATGTCCTAACAAAAATCCACTTTCTATACTAGCCACCTTTTTTTTACAACTAGTTTTAGTCATTATTTCACATAAATTGATGGATCGATTTGGCGCTCTAGGAATATTTTATTATTTATTTATTTATTTGCATGGGCAGGCACCAGGAATTGAACCAAGGTGTGCGGCATGGCAGACCAGAACTCTGTGTGCTGAGCCCCCATGGCCCACCCCCGAGGAATTTTTTAATGCTTAATATTTCTACATTTCTTGATTTATGGTAGAAGGAAGTTTGTTATTTACATTACATTTAAACTAAGATAAGCAAAATTCCTAAATCTAATCTGCTCTCTGTATATTTAGTTAGCAGTTCTTTTAGAAAATAAATAACATGCACATCTAACCACAAATTTGCTAATTATGCTCTTCTGAGAGTTATCAATGCACTGAAGTGTCCAACCAGTTAAGAAATTCTAATTTTATTATTCTGATTTATATATCTTGTATCCTTTAAATTCATTTCACTTTCAACATAAGTTAGACTCTGGTAATAGAGGAGGAGTATAAAAATTGTTGTAATTCATGGAGTTGTGAAGGTCACAAGAAAAAAATATAAGAATGGGCCTTGCAAATGTAAGGCTGTGCAAATGAAGTTATTCACCTGGTTGTAAGAAGACAGATTAAATTGCATGAAACATTTGAATTTGAATAAGAAAAACAGTGAGTTATTGAATCCAAGTGTTGCTAACAAACATTTGAATTCTAGTTTAGGGATAGCATTATTTTTTTTTTTAAGCTACTAAATTTATTTTAACTGATGGCATTATTTTAAAAAGAACATATGTGACAAATATTTTTTAAACAGATGTGCTTTTCTTTGAAAGTTTGAAAATGAAATTATATAAATTAGTTGCTTTTGAATGATTCATCCAACAGCCACAAGGGCAGTATAATTCTGTGGGAGAAAAATGGAGGAAGTGCTCAAAAAACAGCTTGTGGTTTCTTTACATTTTTGCACAGAATTGTCTTTTAGCTTTCTTGAAATGTGGGAATGTTTGGAAAAGGCATTTGTTGTGAGTCACTTTTTTGTTTGAGAGTTAGTGTTCAGAACATCTGAATCTGTGCACTCATAGTTCCACATTTGACTTTCTTTCTAAAATATATCACATGGCTCGATGCATGGCCTTGGGCTTTCATGAAAAAAAATTTTTTTATGTTAATAAAAGCAATTAAAATTTTTTTATGTTAATAAAAACATTTTAAAAAATTTTATGCTAATAAAAGCAATCTACCTGTTAATTTATTTGTGAATTTACAAGAATATTTGCTAAAGAAATGTCAGCACCTTCTAGATAAGGTTTTTATTTCAGGGTAAATAATTTAGAATGCTAATAACTATTGTAATAATCTTAAGAATCTTTCTTTATTCATACTTTACCTTAGATAGCAGTCACCAAATGGCCAAATATCCAACTGAATGAGATTAAATTTCTTAGCATGCATTGTCTTTATCCAATTCTAGTATGAGGTTGAATAATACATGGGGCATTAGCTATAAATATTACAAATAGAGGCACATCTGGCTATGCAGTGAACAGATTTAACGATAGCTTGAGAAAGATACAAGACCCAACTTAGAGATACATTAGGATACTTGCCTAACCCCTTTCTGAATGATCTAGTACCATCTAGAAGTCATGGCTCACTTTACAATGAAAGCAAATTTGGAAACTGAATGCCACCTACCAATGGTCAGGAAATTCATTATTTGAATTATAGATGGAAGTCAATTTTCATTTTTTTTCTCTTTTTAGATTCCAAATCCTCTGTTTGATCTAGCTGGAATAACATGTGGACACTTTCTTGTACCTTTTTGGACCTTCTTTGGTGCAACCCTAATCGGAAAAGCAATAATTAAAATGCATATCCAGGTAATTATAACCCCTCTTTCCCTGGCTAATGATAATGAAACATATTTCCCACTTAAACATTCCTAAGAACATTTTAAGATATTGGTTCTGCTTCTTTTGGTTGTATTAAAGCGTGGAATGTCACTTGGAAGTTAGTGAATTTCTGACAGGATTCTCTGGTGCCTTTTGGAAATTTGGGCCCCTATATTGTTTTTCTTCTTGTTTTCTTGTTTGTTTATTCCTCCCTTCCCTTCCCTTTCCTTCCCTTCCCTTCCCTCCCTTTCCTTCCCTTCCACCCCATTCTTTCCTTCTCTTTTTCTTTCTTTCATTCTTTTTAAATTATTTTACTTTTTACCTAGCAAAACTGTTTACCCAAGATCTCTACCAAAATACTCTTCCTGGGTACAAAAAAATGCACATCATTTTCACATACTTAATTTTTAGAATCCAGTTTCTTTACTGATCACAAACTGGGTAAATACTTTCACTAATACTTCTTTTCTTTCACACACTTTTATATAGTACTTTTTCTTATGGCATCAATATCTTTATTGAAAATCAGTCAAATGTTAGTATGAAGCGAGAATGAACAAGAAAGAGGTCTCTGAAGGAGTGAGGAGATGTGGGTTGTGGTTAGGGAATTGAGACTCCACTAGTCTTCAAAGCCAGTCTTAACAAAATCTTTAAGATATACATACATGTATATATGAATAGAGGAGAGAAAACAAACTAATAATTTAATTGAAGGGAAATGAATATATGTTTCTAGAATTTTGTCAAATAAATTAACCTGGGAGGAATTTTTTTTTAAACAATGAAGATTGCAACAAAGAGGTGTTCACCAAAGGAAAGATAAAAACAATAAAGTAATATCTGTCTTAGTATAATTTTTTAATAATTAAAAGCTTGTTGCATTAGTTTCTTAAATGCTGCCAGAATGCAATATACTTGAAATGGAATGGCTTTTAAAAGGGGGAATTTATTAAGTTGCAGTTTTATAGTTCTAAGCCTATAAAAATGTCCAAACTAAGGCATCCAGGGAAATATACCTTAATTCAAGGAAAGTCAAAGGGTCAGGAACACCTCTGTCAGCTGGGTAGTCACATGGCTGGCATTTGCTGCTCCCTTGCTCCTGGCCTCTATTGCTTTCAGCCTCTGTTCCTGTGGGGATTCCTTACTTTGGTTCTTCAGGGCTGGCTTTCATCTCTTGGTTTCCCTTGGCCCTCTCCAGGTTCTGGCTTACTCTACATCTCATGGTGATGTCTGCTTGGCTCCAAGCATCTCCAAATATCTGTGTCTCTATTCTCTGAAGAAACTGTTCTCCAAGCATCTGACCCTGCCTTCTCTGCCGGCTCTGAGGCTTCTGTCGTTTCTCGTTCTCTCCAAAATGTTTCCTCTTTTAAAGGATTCCAGTAAACTAATCAAGACCCACCCAGAATGGGTGGAGTCATGTCTCCATCTAATCAACGGTCACACCCACAGTTGGGCACGTCACATCTCTGTGGAGATAATCTAATCAAAGGTTTCCGACCTATGGTATTGGATCAGGATTAAAACATGGCTTTTGTGGGGTACATAATATTTTCAAATCAGCACACAGATCTATCCCATGGTTTCTTCTTAACACCTCTCTGCCTCCAATTCTTGGGAAAAATTCTGAAACATAAAAACTTCAGCCGCTTTTACCTATACAGTTTCTTATCTTAGATTTTGGCATTTGAGATGAGTTTATTGAATCTGTCCCCTACTCTCCCGGCCTTAATAACTACCCAAAATTTAAGGATATGTTTTTCTCCTTTCAAGGAGTATGCTTTCTACCACGTAAATTAGATATATTGAGCAGTGAACATGGTTTTTTTAAATATTGGAATGCTAATTACTTTGGTAAAAATTTTAAATACATAGTTTCATAGCAGGATTTTTCAAATGTTTAAAGTTTTGCTAATACTGAATTTTTTTGTATGGTGCTTGACCATAAAGCATTTAGTATGTGTCATGTGATTTAATTCTAATAAGCCTTAGAGAATTACTATGCCTATTTTATAAATATCAACCTTGAAGAAGTTAATAAATAAATTGCCTACATGAATAAGTAACAGCTGGTTCTTAAACCCAAGTCTTCTGGCTTCAAGTTCAGTATTCTTTTCATTCTTTTGCATTGCTTCCTTAACTATAAATTATGTGTATGATGAAGGAAACTAATTTGCTTAATGCTCGCTAGTTATCAAGACTTGTGCTAGGTGAGTTATTTTAATTATCTCAATGTCAAAACAGTCCTGTGAGCTGTTATTTGAGTTTTATAGAAGGGAAAATACTTGCCTAAAATCCTGGAATTCAAAACAAACAATAAAGTTGAAGCTTTTTTTCCATGGGTCCATATGGTAGGAAAACAAAAAAGCTCACATAATTAAACAGACCACGGGATGTGTTTGCTATGTTCCATTGTATCACACTGACATATTTTCTAAAGGCATGTCACTTGATGTACATCCAGATGTAGCTTAGGGCAACAAACATTTCTCATTCCTTGAGTAATTTTAGTGAGTAATATAAACATGTTAACCATTTCTGGAATAAGAGCAAGGAAAACCTCACACACAGTTTTCTGTACTCTAATGGTAAATCTATCTCATCTTTCTTCCCTTTTTCCTCAGCTTAAACCAGACAACCACTCTTGATGAACATTATTAATGTCATTAATGTCTTGCAGTCTGTTAGGCCTCCCTAAAAAAGTTAAATCAGCCTACCTAATTATGTTAGATAGGGATTTCCTTTTTCCCTTGATCCAGTGGATAGATTCTCATTGTCTGTCTATAGAAGGAGCTTGAGAGACTTTCATTGCCTTTCTCCAAAATAATGAAGTGAGAAGTTAATACACCCTTCCTGGGTTTCAGCATAAAAAAAAGTTACATACTCACAATTCTCACATGCCATTTAATTTATATCATGATTATTTATTGCCTTTCTGCTTTCCTACCAACATCCTCCTCCCCTTATCCCCACAGAAAGATAAGCTCTATGAGGGCAGGAATTTTTGTCTCATGGTTCACTGAGAAATAGAAATAGTTTCTGGTATATAGAAGGCAAACAGTAAACATATATTTATTCAAAGAATCAGTGTGGGAGTCTTCTTTCCAGAAAAGTACCCTTCCTCTATGGTTAGTTTCTTCTTTGTTAATTCTAGTACCATTAAGTTCCTAGCACCCATAACATACTTTTTTTTTCTTTTCTCTTTTTCTTCTTTCTCTTTCCATTTTTGTTTTTAGGATTAAAAAAAAGTTATGTTTAAATAACTTTAGGCTTCCAAAAAAAATTGCCAAAATGCTATGAGAGTTCCTGTATATCCTTTACCTAGCTTCTGCTAATGTTAGCATCTTAGATAACCATACTATAATTTTCTAAACTAAGAAATTAGCATTGTTACAATACTATTAACATATCTACTTTATTCTGATTTGTTTCTTTTCTATTCCTGCATCCAGTGCAGACATAACCATTTTTCCTCCCTCCTCTACCTTTTCCCTTGTTTCTTCTGCCTGTGGCTGAGTAGGCTGTGCCTTTTGTTTATTTGGTAGAATCTCTGCTCAGACCTCCAGCCTAAAGGACTATGGGGCACATGTTCTTCAATGTCTGGCACATTTTATGTTGTGCCCTGCACAGTGAATTTTCAAGCTGTTACATATAAAAAAGAAAATCTTGTTTTGTTCTTGAGCAATAAAATTGTGCAATAATCAGCACATAAGCTTATTTTGAATGTTAGGAAATGATGATAGGGAAAGCACATGGTGGTGAAATCCTTGAGAGGTTAAACCATTAGCTCTGTTTATTAATAGAAGTTTTATAGCTTCAGATAACTGGCTTTTAATGTGGGTGCTAAAAGGATCCCATATATTAATGTTTTTCTCCATAAATTTATCTCACAATTGTCTTTTTACCTTCATAATTTTCATTTGCCACTTGTGTATCATTTATAAAATCATCATTCATCTTGTAACTATTTGACAGCTATATGTGCTTGCTTTTACTGTGAAATAGCTAAATATCGTTTTTTCAAATTAAAAGGTATATAAACAAACCCCCAGAAGAAGGACAATTGTTTATTTTTTTCTTTCCTTTCCTCTTTGTTTACACTGGTTAAATAGTAATTGTTTAACAAACAATAAGACACTAAAGGGTTTGTTATCAGTAATTGGAGAAGGAACTCAGATTTACTCATATTTAATCAGAATTATTTATCCTTTAAAGCTAAACTTAAATATCACCTTCTTGAATAGTTTATTAATCATACAATCAAACGTGACCTCTCCTTTTATTGACATCAAGAACCCATTGTTTTCTACCACTAAAATTTATAATTTTTTATTTTTATTTATAAAAATGTTATACTTACCATCTTTCCACTACTTGTAGAAAAGGTTATAAATGTCTTCAGGGCATTAATGAAGTGTCTTTCTCATCTTAGTATTCTCAAAAAATCCTTATATTATCCATAGTAAGTACTTGGCTTAACATCTGTTGAATTGAGTAGAGATTTTTTTATTTTTTTTTTATTTTGCATGGGTAGGCACCAGGAATCCGAACCAAGGTCTCTGGCGTGGCAGGCGAGGTCTTCAAACCAGCACACCTACCTAATCTTTATCAATGTTTGAATAGAGAAAATGTGTACAAGATTAAGTCAGGGTAGAATTTTCATTATAGCTCTTTTTTTCTCTTGAGTGTGTAGAGAATATTTGCTCCCTGTTAACCCCAAAGGCATCTTTACTATGGGTAAGACAAGACATTAACATCTGTAATTAATGTGGGAGTGCTTCGTTAACACCAAAATGAAAACTTCCCAGGTCCGGTGAGACTCCCCATTAGTCTGTAGATAAATTCACAGGCTACATTTAGGTAGCTTCTGCCATGATCCTGAAAGCCCAGGCTCCAATCAGCATCTGGGAATGGAACTTTCAGTGTATTTTTATAAAAGCCTTTCATGTAAGACATTCAGTCTTTTCAAGATCCTCTGGATTATATTTCGCCCAGGCCCCTGTCATCAGGATGATCAGTTTTGTTTGCAGTGATAGTAGCTATTTGGGAAACTATGACCCATGACTTTAGTTATATATACCATTTAAGGATAGATACATAGAACATGTGGAATGTCCACCAACTCACCTAATTTTGGGTTCATGACTTTCATAATCTCTGTGATTATGTATCCTAGAAGACTAGAACTGTGCTTGAGGAGAAACATCTCTAAAATATGAAATAGATAGTATTTGTGACTCAAATGATGCCTATTAATTTATTACAAGAAAATTTTTAAAATTGTGGTTAGAGGGTGGAATCTCATTTTTTTTTAAAACTATTAACAAAATTGTGGGTTTACTTCATCTTTTTTGATAGTAAATATTTATTTTAACTGGTAGTTTTCCTTTTTACAGAAAATTTTCGTTATAATAACATTCAGCAAGCACATAGTGGAGCAGATGGTGACTTTCATTGGGTGAGTAATTCTTCCCTACTGTTTGGTTTATTAAAGCTTTTGGAAATGCAATAAACCAGAAATAGTTGGATTTTATGAAGGGAATTTATTAATTCACGGGTTCTAGTTCTAAGGCCATTAAAATGTCCAAGCTAAGGTATCCACGGAAAGACACCTTGACTCAGGAAAGGGCCGATGATGTTCAGGACTTCTCTGTCATTTGGGAACAATATCTGCTAGCTTTCTCTCCTGGCTTCTTCAAACAGCTTCCCCAGGGGCAAATCTCCAAAGGTCTCTGTCTGTGTCAGCTCTCTAGCTTTTTCCAAAATGATTGCCTCTTATAGGATTCCAGTAAGCAAACCCACCTTGAATGGGTGGAGACACATCTCCATGGAAAGCACCTAATCAGAAGATCCCACCCAACAATATTGAATCAGGATTAAAGAGCATGGCTTTCCTGGGGTACACAACAACTTCAAACCAGCACACCTACCTAATCTTATCAATGTTTGAATAGAGAAAATGTATAGAAGATTAAGTCAGGGTAGAATTTTCATTATAGCTCTTTATTTTTTTTTAAAGCAAAAAAGCATTTGCCCTGTTATTAGTTAAATTGAAGAAGTCCCATCTTGCCCTACAACAAAGAAGGACAAAGCTTAGATTATACTTATTTGATTTTAAGCTAAGCATACATCAAAGTTTCAGTCTGTGGCCATTAGAGAAATGCAAATCAAAACCACAATGAGATATCATCTCACACCCACCAGAATGGCCATTATCAACAAAACAGAAAATGACAAGTGCTGGAGAGGATGCGGAGAAAGAGGCACACTTATCCACTGTTGGTGGGAATGTCAAATGGTGCAACCACTGTGGAAGGCAGTTTGGCGGTTCCTCAAAAAGCTGAATATAGAATTGCCATACGACCCAGCAATACCATTGCTGGGAATCTACTCAAAGGACTTAAGGGCAAAGACACAAACGGACATCTGCACACCAATGTTTATAGCAGCGTTATTTACAATTGCAAAGAGATGGAAACAGCCAAAATCTCCATCAACAGAAGAGTGGCTAAACAAACTGTGGTATATACATACGATGGAATATTATGCAGCTTTAAGACAGGATAAACTTATGAAGCATGTAATAACATGGATGGACCTAGAGAACATTATGCTGAGTGAGTCTAGCCAAAAACTAAAGGACAAATACTGTATGGTCCCACTGATGTGAATGGACATTCGAGAATAAATTTGGAATATGTCATTGGTAACAGAGTCCAGCAGGAGGTAGAAACAGGGTAAGATAATGGGCAATTGGAGCTGAAGGAATACAGACTGTGCAACAAGACTAGATACAAAAACTCAAAAATGGACAGCACAATAATACCTAATTGTAAAGTAATCATGTTAAAACACTGAATGAAGCTGCATCTGAGCTATAGGTTTTTGTTTTGTTTTGTTTTGTTTTGTTTTTACTATTATTACTTTTATTTTTTTCTCTATATTAACATTCTATATCTTTTTCGGTTGTGTTGCTAGTTCTTCTAAACCGATGCAAATGTACTAAGAAACGATGATCATGCATCTATGTGATGGTGTTAAGAATTACTGATTGCACATGTAGAATGGTATGATTTCTAAATGTTGGGTTAATTTCTTTTTTTCCGTTAATTAAAAAAAAAAAAAAAGAGAAGGGGTAATTGGAGCTGAAGGGATACAGACTGTGCAACAGGACTGGATATAAAAACTCAGAAATGGACAGCACAATACTACCTAATTGTAATGCAATTATGTTAAAACATTGAATGAAGCTGCATGTGAGGTATAGGTGTTTTTTTTTTTTCTCTCTATTATCGTTTTAATTCTTATTCTGTTGTCTTTTTATTTCTTTTTCTAAATCGATGCAAATGTACTAAGAAATGATGAATATGCAACTAGGTGATGATATCAAGAATTACTGATTGTACATGTAGAATGGAATGATTTCTAAATGTTTTGTTAATTTTTTTTTAATTAATAAAAAAAAAAAAAGTTTCAGTCTGTCGTCCCTGCAAAGAAATAAGAAATTTTCTTTATTTTAAAGACGTGTATCATTACAATTTAACATTGCTTTAGTACAATGCTATGACTTTTGGTCAAAATTGGATACCATAATTAGTTGCAGTTCATTTCAATACTAATTTTACACCATTTTTTAATATTTCATTACAGATTACATAATATTCAACCATCTTGGGATAGGATGATAAGGTGGCATACTATTACCAACATATGTCAATTATGACCCTTTTATTTCACTAGAGAAAATTGGGCCATTTTAAAGGCTAAACTATCCAAAGCTTTTATTTTCCAAAGTTTAGTTTATTTATTTGTTTGTTGTTAATTTTTAATGGACTTTATTTTTAGAGCAGTTTTAGGCTTATAGAAAAATTGTACAGAAAGAACAGAGAGTACCCATATACTTCTTCTCCCCTTTGCCCTCACCACACAATTTCTCCTATTATTAACATCTTGCATTAGTGTGATACATTTGTTACAATTGAAGAGCCATTGTTATTAACTTAAATTTATAGTTTACATTTGGGTTCACTCTTTATATTGTATGGTTGTATGGGTTTTGACAAATGGATAATGCATTTCCACCATTACAGTTTCACCGCCCTAAAAATGCCCTGAACTTTACCTGTTTATCTAACTACTGTTTGGTTTTAAGATATGAATAAAACCAGTTTAGCATATTCTTTAAATTATAATCTTACAAAAATGTGGAGTTCACTTACATAAAACAGCATGGAAAAGACCTGATTTGTTTGGTTAACCAAATTAAATTTCAACAGGAATGTGAACTGTCAAGTATTACATTGAAATAAAGCCATTTTTTAATTTTTCATATGCGATTTTTAAAATTCATTTCACATATGAGGAAAGGTTTTCTTTTCATTTAAAGTTACAACTGCCCCATGGTGGAAAACTGTTAAGGTGCCCATTGTTTAATTTTAACCTAGATTTTTATCTTTTTGTCAGCTTGTAGAACAAAACAGTTGTCAAAAATTTTTTTCTAGTCCTGTTGCACAGTCTGTATCCCTTCAGCTCCAATTGCCCATTATCTTACCCTGTTTCTAACTCCTGCTGAACTCTGTTACCAATGACATATTCCAAGTTTATTCTCGAATGTCCGTTCACATCAGTGGGACCATACAGTATTTGTCCTTTAGTTTTTGGCTAGACTCACTCAGCATAATGTTCTCTAGGTCCATCCATGTTATTACATGCTTCATAAGTTTATCCTGTCTTAAAGCTGCATAATATTCCATCGTATGTATATACCACAGTTTGTTTAGCCACTCTTCTGTTGATGGAGATTTTGGCTGTTTCCATCTCTTTGCAGTTGTGAATAACGCTGCTATAAACATTGGTGTGCAAATGTCCGTTTGTGTCTTTGCCCTTAAGTCCTTTGAGTAGATTCCCAGCAATGGTATTGCTGGGTCGTATGGCAATTCTATATTCAGCTTTTTGAGGAACCGCCAAACTGCCTTCCACAGTGGTTGCACCATTTGACATTCCCACCAAAAACTCAAAAATGGACAGCACAATAATACCTAATTGTAAAGTAATCATGTTAAAACACTGAATGAAGCTGCATCTGAGCTACAGGTTTTTTGTTGTTGTTGTTGTTGTTTTTACTATTGTTATTACTTTTATTTTTTTTGTCTATATTAACATTCTATATCTTTTTCTGTTGTGTTGCTAGTTCTTCTAAACCGATGCAAATGTACTAAGAAACGATGATCATGCATCTATGTGATGATGTTAAGAATTACTGATTGCATATGTAGAATGGTATGATTTCTAAATGTTGGGTTAATTTCTTTTTTTTCTTTTTTTCCGTTAATTAATTAAAAAAATATATAAATAAATAAATAAAAATTTTTTCTATTTGAAAAAACTGCCACTTAGTGGTGAGTTCATGGGCATTGGTTTAATTATTCTTTGAAATTATATATTCTATTTGCTCTTTTTTACATACATTTCATAGTAAAATGGTTTCTAATAATTTTTTTCTGCTTAGACTTTAAAGTCACAATTGAAGAAAAACAAATTCTTGAGACTGAACTCATTCAAACCAGTTACTGTTTTATTAATCCCTAAACTTCTGGCTGTAAATGTGGATTATAACTTGTGCATTAAAATTTAATTACTCTAATTTTGGACTATGTCTTAAAACTCTTCTTTGGCCCCATTCATCAAAATAAAGCATGCAGGCGGGCCACAGTGGCTCAAGCAGGCAGAGTTCTCACCTGCCATGATGGAGATCCGGGTTCAATTCCCAGTGCCTGCCCATGCAAAAAATAAAAAATAAAAATAAATGAAGCGTGCCACAAAAGAACTGAAAGAGTGGTATGTGCCAGTATAAAAACTGAAATAATTTGCCACCCGAATCCTTACAAATAAAATGCTGTATAAGTCACCATAAGTCATATTCAAAGAGGAAGAAGAAATATTCTTGCCTCTTGTCTTTTAGAAACAAGGAACCATTTCATCCCTTCTTAGAGAGTATTGCTCCACCTCTAGAGAATTCTTAAGAATACATAGCTAAGTACCACACAAATCCACATTTTGTAAGAGTGATAGTGCTTATTGCAGCATCCTGTGCTGTTGCTTCCCACTTTTCTTATACTGAACATTTTAGAAGGAAGTTTTTTTGGCTACTTCTCCATCTTCACTACTATCATCTTTTGTTTCCCCAGCCTTTGGAATTATATTACTTTGCTACATAACTCATTTACCTCATTCAGTTTCACTTTCCTGCAATCTGTTCACCATAATGTAGTCCAAATAATTTTTTGAAACTAATCTGAGCATGTGACACCCCTTAACTCCTCTTTTTCATTCTTAAAATAAAGCCAAAACTCGTTAACATTCTCTACAAAGCCCTGTATATTTGACCTTCTAGTTTTCTTCTTTGGCCATACTTGAGTGTCCTACCACTGTTCTTTTTTTATGCATATTTGTCTGGATCAAGATTTTTCACCTTGACACTATTGACATTTTAGGCTAGATAAGGTAATTTGTTGTTGTGGGGAACTGTCCTGAACAATTTAAGATATTTAGCAGCATCCTTGACCGCTTACCCACTAGATGCCAGTAGTATCTCCCCAGTTATGATAATGAAAAATGTCTCCAAACATTGCCAAGTATCCCCTGAGAAACAGTGACTTAGATAATGTTCTTTAGGTTTCAGCTATTGCATTTTTAGAAAGTCTCCCCTTACTAGGTCAAACACCCACCTTACATGTACCAGGGACCTTTCTTCATTATAGCATGCACTTACAGTTGTATTTTTATGTTTATGTTTGTGGGTACATGATTGCTGTCTTTCTACCATTAACCTGTAAGCTTTTTAATGGCAGAGACCATATCTATTTTTGTTCACATATGGCATTGTGACCGACAGACACATAGCAGGCCAGTATGTGGTCAGTAAATATCTGCTGAATCAGTGAACACATGATGTTCAAATAAAGATCTGGCAAATAAAATGTAGCAGGGCATCATTTGTATAGCCCAGATTCTTCTGTCATCCCAGCCTTTGGAGTTTCTAAGAAGTTATATCACACATAAATTTAATACTTTTATTGTATATCTACAATAAATAGAAATAAAAGTACCTTTAAGCCTAAACCAGCATAAATGGTTTTACATAGTTATTCTAATATATATATTTAAGACCAATTAGATTCAGAGTTTTATTGGATTAAGTGGTTGATATAGTATTTTAAAAATGTCTTCAGGTGACAGATGTAGAAATTTCTTGATATACTCAACTTTCTCCATCATTTCATCATCTTTTCTAGATAATATATTAACCAGTATAAATAATCAGAGGTGGCAGTGGTATTAATTCTTTATTACCAAATGCCAAATGGTTATCTTTAAAATCTTTGTTAGTAATAACTTTTTTTTTTTGCAGTTTTCCCCCTGTACCTTGGATTTATTTTATTTATTTATTTATTTTTTACATGGGCAGGCACCGGGAATCTGGGTCCTCTGGCACGGCAGGCAAGCATTCTTGCCTGCTGAGCCACCGTGGCCTGCCCAGTAATAACATCATTTTTAATCAGACTATCTAACTGAGCTTGGTATGATTTGTTTTCCTATGTTTTGAAGTAGAAAATGCTTTTAAATACACGTGTTCAAATAAAAATTAATGAGTAGGCTCACCCAACTTAGACTGAAGATTAAGGTAAACAGAGAATGAGTTTTCAGTATCCCTAAATTTGTGACTTTATATCATAATAAATAGAATAGCAATTGATTTTAGAAAATGGAATGAGAACAGTTAGATTGACTAATTAGATCCAGTGTTGAGTTGAACTGAAAATGCTGCTTCTCATTTCAGCATTGTAATTGGCTGTATACACATTCTCCTTTGATTGTTCTTTCTCCCTTTCACACTGTTAAGACTCTAAATGGTCTAGCAAATCATTAAACTAAACTAGTAAGTCTTGGAATATAGTCTTTTGGAGGGTTTTTAAACCGATGTAGCCCACAATTAAGTAAGAAATTAATTTCCAAGGCAGAGAAAAAGAATCAAAAGATAAGCAAGCAAAAAGTCATCAGTGGCTCAAATTTAAAAGTATAAGAAACTAAAGCAAGGAAGAATGAAAAATGAGTCCTGAGAGTAAGAAAATCTAGGGTGTGGTATAGTCAAAAGGACATAGGCTTTGGACAAAACGAATCTAGATTTGAATATGAACTCTGTCACAGGTCAGTTATTTTAACTTCTCTGTATCCACTTCTAGATGCCACTCTTTCAAAAAACATTTATTGAGGGACTTCCAGGAGTCAAGATCGTTGTACCAGATACCGGGATTCCTAGAAGCTTGTCTACAAGTTTCTGCTCCTTGTTTTCTTTGAGAAACATTTCTTCTCCAGTCATAGGGCCACTGACAACCTTTCACACTTCCAGCCAAAATGGGAAGATTTCCTATATCCAAATATTTTACAGTTTAGTTAAAATGTACTCATGTCGGTGAGTTAACATTCTAGGGCATGTGTATTTTTTAAATGCCCTTTGTCTCAAGTTTTATATTGTCTGTGTTCTCAAAGTCTCATTTCCCAGAATTTCTGCTGATTGGATATAATGGTAGGCTGCTAGGTATGCTAGGTTATCTTTTGTGCTCTCAGAGGGGATCAAGAGAAGGCCTAGCTCTCTTCAGGGAAAGTAACCATCTTACTTTATTTCCTGGGCAATAAAACACCTTTAACCAGGATAAAACCTTTCATTAGAGATTTTATGAATAATTCTTGTATTATGCTATTTTCTTAACATAGTGGTCCCTTTATATATACTTATTTTTATTAATTTGCTTCTAATTGCAGCCTTGATAATACATATTTTTTCCTCCATTTTACTTATAAAGAAATGAGCTCAGAGAAGTTATAAATAACTCGCTCATCTCAAAACCAGTAAGCAGTGGAGCAAGGATTCAAAATCCAGGTCTCTTACGACTCTAAATCATTGCTCTTCCCCCAAGACCAGAGTGACTAAAATATTTTTTTCTTTATAAGTGCACATAACCACTCAACAAATCCAGGATCTTACAATAACCTACATCTAATAATATGGTTCCCCCAAATCCCAACCTCCTGTCTTTCCACAGTGTTATTATCATTCTGAAATCCCATAAGCATAATTTTCTTCCTTGTTTTTTGTGGTTTTATTGCTTCTGCATATATTTGAAAAGTTTATAACTTTTTATTTTAGTTTTTAAATTCATAAAATGGATATCCTACTTTATGTAATTTGGGAGGACTTTTAATATTATATCACTAATATTATTGTATCCCTAGAGATTACTTGATATCATACCACAATTTATTCATTCATTCTTCTGTTGACAGGTTTTTGGGTTGTTTCTAGTATTTTGCTGTTTGAGCAATGTTTCTGTGAGCATCCCTTAGTGTAAGATAAGAGGGGGCAAAGGAAAGAGCCTAAGAGAGTGATGAAATCAGCAACACAGAAAAGGAAAAGGTGAATAAAAGAGAGATTAGATACAGCAAGATAATCTAACTCATAATTTTGTTGAGAGCTGAACTTGGGCCATCTCACACACAGGTGTGCCAGTGGTCTGCCAAGACAGGCTGCTTACATCCCTCCACACAGCCCCCATCGGTGAGTAGGGAGGGGGTTACCGTTGACAGTTAATCCCTGGTGGTCCAGATCTAGTACTCATTTTCTAGAGGATTGAATGCTATGCTGATGACCTAAGGAAATGACCTTACCCCAAAGAGCTTTTGTTTTCCTGAAGCTATGGAGTGGCCCAGCAAATATGGTATCTTCAGTATACCTTTGGCCTGTGGTATTTTTAATAACTGTATTTTACTGTATAACAATTCTGAGGCACCAGAGATAATCTAGGTTCAACCACCAAAATTTACTGTAGTTTTAAGAGTAGATCGTTTGCCTCTCCCAACCTGAGATAAAAGTAGTTGCTCTATTTTTTAGATGTTTCTGGAAAGTTACTGCCAGTGTAATAGGTTTAGGGGATGATGTCTCTGTTATCTATTTCTAAATCGAAGGATGGGCCTAGTTTATATGGAAAGCTGAATGGTTACAATGGATCAATTATGCATTATACAGATAATAGCCTTGAGAAAAAAAAGCCTTTTGGTTTTTGCTATGTTTAGCAGGTAGACAGAAAAAAAGTTCTGAAAAAAAAGGCTAGGCATGCAATGGAGTTTTTCACTCTTTGGTAGTTTTCTCAGTTTGAATAAGTCAAGGAATTGAACCAAAGAACCGGAAAACTTTAACGCTGGAAAAGTATTATGTTTGTTGCCAGTTTTTTAAATGAAAATTTGAAACTCATTTTTATTTAATTTTTGAACTTTCTTCAATGAGAATGTAAATGGAGAGAGACTAGGACATATTTCTTAAGAAGCATGACCAAATCTAATTCTTAAATCATGATTAAAATGACATGTTCGCTTTTCTCACCAAATAGAGGATGATAATTCCCAGAAAATAACATTAAGCATATGACTCGCAGCAAACCATATGCAGAACATTGGCTCTTTGTCAGGTTGCCACAGTCTTATTGGAAGACAAAGTCCCCAGTTTTACCACAGAAGAAAATTTCCATAACTCAATCATTGCACTGGGGGCTGGGGGATGAGGTTACCGGAGGAGGGACTTTTTATTAGATACAGAATGTTCCATGCTCCTCTTCTCTGTCTCTTATTTCTGAGTTAACTTGATACTTGACCTCAGAGGCTAGGGCTTGCCTGTGGCAAGAGAGATCATTTTAACCAGTGAGTAATTTAGTGCTTGAATCCTAATGTTGTTCCTCACTCTAAGGCGTGTGGTTAATTTGAGCTACATAGGCCTGGTCTTTCTATAGAAAGAATACATATCATTTCATTTTAAAATATAGAATGATTCATGTACTTAGTTTCTCCTTGTCTATGGTCTTTATAAAATCAGGAAAAAAACTGTGGACTTGTGAAACACAATCCTGAGAAAGGATACCTGGGATTGAAACTGCTGAGACCCAGTCATGCACTCTGATTTTAACATAACCTACTATTGCAGTTTAGGTAGAAAACGCCTTCCTCTTTATGTCCACAGTAATTTTTATTTTCTTCTCTTTTGACATTAACCCTTCCCTCTACTGTAATGGATATTGGGAGGCAGTATGGTTAAAGGTTAAAGCAGGAACTTGAGGCCATGGGGACTGAGAAATGGATATTGTATTAGGAAGTTATTTTTTACAGTAATTGGAGCATTTCAGTAGAGCGGTAAAAACTAAAACTCAATTATATTGAATTACATAAAATTGTGGTGTGAAGGAAAAAGCAGGGCAAGTTCATTGCCTGGCACATTGTAAGTGTTCTATAGATAATTTTTGTCCAAACAGATGTAATTACTAAAAGGCAAGACCTTTGTAAATTTTTTGACTCAGGTAAAGACTCTAGTAAAAAGCTAGAAGTGGAAAATAAAAATAAAAAAGGATTTCATTTACATTTAGTAAGCACCCATTGTGATTCAATTGCACTTTACCACTGTATAGATAGGGAAACCAAGGCACAGAGGTGTTAAATTCATAAAAGGTAAGTGATGAAAGGAGAAAAGACCAAAAACCGGACTGGATTGCTTATTCTCCTTAACCAGTCTTCCTTCAAAACTGGAGTGAAAATTCCAAAATATTTGCGGTAGAAAGGGACACTGAGGAGGCAGTGAGGTAATTTGCTGGAAAGTTGGAGATTTGGACAATAGCTGCTATATTTGATAGGGAGTCAGCATGAGTTCTTTTTGTCCCTGTTGTTCACACTTGCATCCACTTGTGCATAGCTGTAACAGTTACATGAGTGTTGCTACTGCTGTTTGGACTGTAGGTTTAAATGCGTTTGTTCCTCTCAGTTGAAGCTCATTGAGGCCAGAGATCATGACTTTTTTTCTTGCCTGTTGCATCTAGTGATTTTCTTCTTTATTAATGGTTGGTTGAAATAATTAGATTATTCTTAACTGAGATTGAATTCCAATCAATATTGCCACTTTTTTTTTATCCACCTATCATCAAGCCATTTTCAGTGATCTCAAGGTCAAAAAGTTTGTACTGCATCTCACCATAAATTGAAAATTCTGCGAACTTTTCTTGACTTTTAGATATATAAGTCCCTGTTCTGATTTGATTCTTAGAAGTTGGTGAGTCTTCAAACTCAACCACAGATTTGCCACTAGCTGACACCAATCTGTCATTTTCTATAATTGAAATCAGTTGCTTTTTAACAGGGTTTTGTTTGGGCAGCCAAACTCTGTTACTTGGTTCTTGTAGACCCCTGGTTTAGTTCTGGGCTCATTCATTAACATAGATGCCTGCTTGGCTTCTACTGCTCAAGCCTGCACTCTGAACCAAGGTTTTGTTTCAAAGGCTTCTCTTTAAATTTAGCATTCTTAAGAAGGTCTTACCTCCATTCCTGATTCTTACAGAAAACAATTCCAAATGTTCGCTCCATTGAGAATTCTTTTTTGGAAGATGCTGGTCATAGAAATATGCTGTAAGGCATTAGCAACACTACACCTGACGTTTCTGGGTAAAATATTGGTCTTCCTTCTACACTGCCATCAAGTAATGTGTTTATAATACTGTGGGTGTGCTGAGGCACACAACGGACTAACTTAAATATCTTTTAAGTACAAAAGATATTTTAATCGTTTACAAGGATCACAGATATGATAAAAATCCAAGATGTTTTAGTTCCAAATCCTGAGGTTGAATCGCATGAATTTTTAAAGCTACCAGAAATGATCAATCCAGGTGTGTGTGTGTGTTTAAATGTAGTACATAATCTTCATCCTGAATTTATTTAATGATGGAATTATCTTTTTAGATCTTGCGATGCGAAGGACCTTGATTTGGGTGGGCTACCACATTTCAGATCCAAAACCAAGTAAATTATTACGTCAGTTATCCAATTTTAAATCTAAGCTTCAACGATTGAGACTCTCCGTTCAGCTAAATGGGAAAGACATCAGCACTTTGATCATGGTCACACAGGGATCAGTAGATCACGTTTTTACCTGGGAAGTTAATTTTCAGTTAGACCAGCTCTGTTTGTCCTATTCCTGGATTACTGAGGTAGCAATGACTTTTTCATGTTTTCTTTTTTCCCTCCAATCTCTGAGGGCCTGACGAATATAAAATTAATGGGAGTCAGCATAAATGACTCTGGCTTCTTCAGAAAGATTGCACTTTAACTCTGCCCTCCACCTCTCCCTTCCCCCTCTCCTGAGCAGCCTATTTTAGGAGGAAAGACAGTTTCACTTAGAGGGCAGTCTATCATTGTTGAATCAGGCCTAGAGTCTGAGGTCCATTCTGAGTCACTATGAATAGAGATCTAGTATTGGTTGGGCCCCAGGGAAATGGGTGGTTAAGTACTGTGAGAATCTTTATCAGACAGGAAATGACAACTCATTAAAGTACTAACCGTTAAGCCTGTTTAGATCACTGTCCTGCGGGGGGTGGGGGGGGGAAGGGGGGGGGAGGTATGTGAATCGTGTTGGGTGGGTAGGGAAGAAAAATTTAACTCTACAAGCAGAGAATTATTTACAAGACCATTGTCAGGAACAGGAATTGTTGGTCCATCTTGCTGCTGAATGTCTCCCACACGGTCAGTCAGTACCTCTTTTGTGCAGAAAATAAGATCAGCATGTCTCCCACACAGTCAGTCAGTACCTCTTTTGTGCAGAAAATAAGATCAGCATGACATGATAGGGTGTAGTGTGTGGGGATGGGTGCTTTTATTTCATCCATGAAAATACATCCTACTAGTTCCTTTTAATGTAAATTTCAGTAGAGTATTGGCTTCATTTAGAAGAGAACCATTTTCTTTCTAGTGCTCTACACAAGAAAGTTGCAGTATTGACAGTTTTCCTGTCCTTTGTATTAGCTTTTCAGCAGCCACATTATGAGGTAAAAACAATGACAATCTAATCAGATCTGTCAAGAAGTCAGAAAAATTTAGAAATTATCAATCTCAAGGACAAGTGTATAATATGCCTTGAAATTTAGCTAATGCTAGAATGAAGCCATCATAATTAGTAAGACATTTAAGAATTATTTTAAGGCTACTTTTTAATCTTTATTTTATCCATTTTAATGTGTATTTGTTTATGGTTCTACGTGTATAATAAAGTAGAACTTGCTTATCATAACTTTTATATGTATATATATCAGAAAAGTTTGGAGACCATTGGTCTTGTCTTCTCTGCCCTTATAAGCTGCTTTTGGTACTATCAAAAAAGAGTTGTCCTCTGTAGTCTTCTTTAAAAAGATCTCTAATATACTTTCTGAATTACAGCATCAGTATGATTGAACCCTTTCTTTTACTAATACCTCTGACCTGAATCTTCTAGAAACATTTTTTTCTCATCTTCAGGCTTTCAGAGGTTTGACTAATCATACCCTGAGATTGTATTTAGACTTTCTCATTAAGCATCAGAAGGTTGTTAAATAAACCATCTCAAAGTGCTGCACAAACAGTGAAAGGTCAAAAAAATTGTCTCCAGACTTTTAATACCCATAGCCTCCTTACTAGGCATGTCAGGCATTATATTTTCCAGAAAAGACAGTGTAACATCCATGACCACAATAATGCTAAGATCCTCAAAAAATTGGGTATTAGAGTAGCAGAGTCTGTATAAATTTTAAAACTTACTCTGTTGATATTTGTATAATAATCTTAGGCATTGGCATTTTAACGGCTTAGCCTTTATATATACTAGCTGAAATTAGGCCTAGCCAACAAGGAAAATTGAATTTTTGTATTTATGTTATTTGTTGTTGAACACTGTGTCCCAGTTTTTTTTTAATTAATTTTTTAATTTTTTAAAAAATATAACAATGAACACAAACATTCTTAACTTTTGATCATTCTGTTCTACATATATAATCAGTAATTCACAATATCATCACATAGTTGCATATTCATCATCATGATCACTTCTTAGAACATTTGCATCAATTCAGAAAAAGAAATAAAAAGAGAACAGAAAAAAATTCATACGTACCATACCTCTTAACACTCCCTTTCACTGATCACTAGCATTTCAATCTAAATTTATTTTAACATTTGTTCCCCCATCATTTATTTTTATTCCATATGTTTTACTCATCTGTTGATAAGGTAGATAAAAGGAGCATGAGACACATGGTTTTCTCAATCACACAGTCACATTGTGAAAGCTATATCATTATACAGTCATTTCCAAGAAACATGGCTACTGGAACACCGCTCTACATTTTCAGGCAGTTCTCTCCAGCCTCTCCATTACATCTTGACTAACAAGGTGATATCTATTTAATGCATAAGAGTAACCTCCAGGATAACCTCTCGACTCTGTTTGGAATCTCTCAGCCATTGATACTTTATTTTGTATCATTCCGTTCTTCTCTCTTTTGGTCTAGAAGCTTTTCTCAATTCCTTGATGCCGAGTCTCAGCTCATTCTAGGATTTCTGTCCCATGTTGCCAGGAAGGTCCACACCCCTGGGAGTCATGTCCCACATAAACAGGGGGAGGGTGGTGAGTTTGCTTGTTGTGTTGGCTGGAGAGAGAGAGAGAGAGGCCACATCTGAGCAACAAAAGAGGTTCTCTTGGGGGGTGACTCTTAGGCGTAATTTTAAGTAGGCTTGACCTATCCTTTGTGAGGTTAAATTTCATATGAACAAACCCCAAGATTGGGGGCTCAGCCTATAGCTTTGGTTTTCCCCACTGTTTGTGAGAATATCAAGAATTCAACTTGAGGAAGTTGAATTTTCCCCCTTTCTCACATTCCCCAAAGGGGACTTTGCAAATAATTTTTTAATTCACTGTTCAAATCACTCTGGGATTTATTGGGGCATCACTCTGGACAAACCAACAAAATCTCATGCCCTACTCAAGGTTCCATGTACTTACGGTGTTCAATTAAGCTGTCTATATAAGTTTTATTAGGAAATGCACTAGTCACAATATAAATTTTGTACCAAATAAACATTTTTTGCTTTAATCTCTGTATCCCAGTTTAATCAAGACACATAGTAACACAAAACACACACAACTGAATGGAAAAATCCAAGCAGAATTATGAACAGTTCAAGGAAAATTTCGAGTTTTCTGATAGCAAGTCCTAGTCTGATGACTATCTTTGTGATGGAAAAAAAATTCAAGGTAAATATATATATAGTTGAGCCAACTTGTTTGAGACTTGTACAATTTGAAAGGAATCTCTCAACAAACATGAATAATAAAGACCAATGGATTCTAGGCATGCTTGGAATGGGTGTGTGCTACAGATGAACCAACAATTGAAAAATTAAGCATTGTGAAGAACAGGAGAAATCACTCCACCCACTCTCTATGCAGTGCTTGCCAGTGGTGATGCTTCCTCTGGAAGATTTTCTGGCTTCTATGGATACAGAGAATAATGCAGACATATTTCTAATGAGTAAATAGAAAGAGTTTAAAGTACAAATTTCTTATCACTGATTTCCAGAAGCAGAGTAATATATGTAATAAAAACTACAGAAAATAGATTTTATTTGCAAATTTGGCAATGTCTTTGGCAGAATTTTGCCCCAAATTTACTTTGAATGGATTCTTCAGCAGTTTAGAATTTGCAAAGAAGTTTGTCTTTGGCTTATTTTAACATATCAACAGATTTATAACCATGGGAAAAAACTTTTTCTATGAAACCAGTTTTGTGCTCTGGGGTGGGTTGTAGTTTTGTGCTTTTTTTAATAAATTTTTTTCTGTGTTTTGTTTACATTTTACTGTCCACAAAGATTTTTCTACCTACCATGTTGAGGGTCCACAGCAAGAAAATGAAGATAATACATATTTTTGCATTCTCTCCCTCCCTCCCTCCCTCCATCTCTCTCTCTCTTTTTAAAGGCTTTCTCACTTGGGGCAAATAGCTAGTGTAGGTGTATTTTTAGTCCATTAGTTAACTAAAAGAAAAGTTCTGCGTGTGTGTGTTTTACTTTATATCCTTCTATATCACAAAACTTTAACTCTTTGAACTTAATCAGCGCCTAGTGGCAGGTGAAGGACTTCACCCAGTCGTTATGGATTGAGATATGAGTCCTTAGCCAGGTGCACAGGGTTGCTCTGTGCTTTTAGAGAAAGGCATTTAGGGTTTTTCCTAAGCCAATTATAAAAAGCCACTGAACTGTGATGTAAGTTGTTTCCCACCCTTGTGTGTACATTGAGTTAATCTAAAATTTCAGAATGGACCCTTGATTCTGTCTGCTGTTTGAAAATACTTGAGGAATAAGGTTGTGGGCCGGTGTTACCGTTGTCTTAAATGCATGTGAGAGTGGTAACTACAATTTTAATCCTTACCTAGCCCATTAGTAAAATAGACAGTGATAATTAGGAGAAGTCTAGTGCAAGAGTGCTTTTTACAAGATGTAGCTAAGCCAGTTTAGGAGTAAATAGATGTAACTAAAATTTTAATGAATATATATAATAATAATTTGACAAATAATTGGTTATATAACACTACCTAGACTTTAAATGTAAGTTAACCTTTTTAGATTTATTCAAGTCATGTGGTATTTGTTCATGATAGTTTTGGTAATACATTGAGAAACTATATTTATGGGAAACTGCACAGCCATTCTCTACTCCACACCAAAATCTCTCCAAAGCATGTAACACACAGCAAGTAGAAAAATTAATCTCATTATTAGCCCTAATATAATTCACTTAAAGTTCCACATCACTTATGTATGTCATTATAAATTTAATATAATGACATTTACTTTATCAGATAAAGTGTAGTTTTTAATGGTCTTCTACCATGGCAAATCATTTTATCTTATCAAATTATTTTGAACGGAATCTAGAATGATTGTTGCCTATCTCTTCTTCCTCATTCTCCTTAACAATTTAGAATCTTTCTACTATTTGAGTCCTGGTTCCAAATTTTTCTCTTTAAATAATAACTACGGCTATCCTTGAGAATTTAAAATAATTACATGGAGAACCATTTTTAGGGTGAATGAATTGATTTCTGAAGGAAAGTTCATATAAATCTGTGGAATTGGTTTTTTATATGCATGCTGTTTATTCCTAGTGAAACCAGATGAACTATTTTCATTCCACTGGCATTATTTAAGGAAAGATTATTTCCCATTACTTGATGTTCCCAAGGAAAATCTACTTTCTATAGAGAAAGTCTGTACTATTATTGCCCCTTTGTAGCCAGTGTCATAGCTGATAAACAGCAACACAGTCAGGCCGGAGTGCCCCTCTGCTGATCTGCCTCTGTAATATAAGGCCCTAGGGCCACTTAAAAGTCAGTCAGAGAGGGAGACCATAGTTTAAGAGACTTTGCCCTTTTCCATCCTTGATCTCCTGTTTGCCAAAGGGGTTTTCCAGTCCAATCAGTGTAGCAGGTGCCTGTTCAGGCGTTTTTACACGTCCTTCAATACTCTAAACTTTTCACAAGTCTTCAACAACTTCATTCCAAGTTGATCTTTCCTTTTCCCAATTGTTTGGACATATGTTATCTATAACAAAAAATTTATATGGAATTATAGATTATTTCTCTCACAGATCAGTTCACATGTATATGTATGTGTTACATCCCATAATTGATTTTAAGTTCCTTGTGGGCTATTACTTGCAGTTTCTTATTTTTCCATTTAGAGGTTAATAGATAATAGGACCAAAGAAAAGTATTAGCTGGGAGTCATAAATTTGTTGGCTTCTGGTAAATATAGTAGCAAAAATTTTCTCTTCCTCTCCTCCTCTGTTTTTTCTTACAGAAAGCAGCTAGCAAGTTGTTCTAGAAAAGAGGAGTAAGGTCGATCTGAGTTAGTATAATTAATAGGGAAAGCATTGGGCACAGTTACAAATAGATATTGCAAAACAGATACCTTTTGCTGACCCCAGGAAAGAGTTTGGATTCATTTGTCTTTTATTCCTAATGACAGATGAGAAAATAAAGGGTACACAGAATAGAGATGTTTGATTTTCTGCGTTGCTCCAAGTTGCCAATTTAAAAAAATCCTGCAAGTATATTTAAAACGGGAGCTGAGTGGCTACAGCTGCCAAACCGGTTTAACAGCACTGAGTCCACATATTCCGGGTGAGAGAGCTCTGAGTACATAAACTTATCGGAGATTACTATCCTAATCATCTCAGAACAAGTTGTTTAGTAATGTACTGCAGTTTCTGTGCAAATCATCTCCCATAAACCATGAAGTGATTCAAGGTTCATAGTTCCTTCTTTGTTCCTTTGTTAATCACTGACTTCTGACTAGTGGGAGGTGCCTCCCTAATTTGCTAATGCATTCTTTTTGGATAAGGATGACGCACAGATTGTCCTAATAAGGATTTAGTTTGAGAAAGGACTGCCTCCTCTGAGAAGATGAGACAAGTCAGAGAAAGGGCGGGCAGTTTCTTTTTTAACTAGGGATGACACAAGCATAAGTCATTTCCTTATTAATTGGTTCAAACCAGTTCTTACAGGAACTTGTGGTGATAAATGTAGGACTTCTCAGAAGTCATTCATTTTATTCTTTGTACCACACCAGTGAACAGCATCAGCTGAGCTGGCCTGAGGACAGTCTATTCTATTAGAAGGGAATTTACAGTTCCTAGTATCTCCCAAACATGTTGGTGGGAGAAATTTTTTTTTAAGAGGTTGTTTGAAGGAAGCATTTTTGTACGCTAAAATAATTTAACCAGCTTTTGCTGATTGTTAAATTTTTTTCCTTCTATCCAATCCTTGCTTTTTGAGTCCAGGCGGTAAGTGGATTTTCTTTAATGTTTTTTTCTGCTTTTCTTCCCAAATGTGTCTTCTTCCTTGGGCTACTGTATCCTGCTTCCAGTACTGTCCCCGGCATAGGTCCTTCTCTGCAGAAGCCATTCCAAGAATATCTGGAAGCTCAGCGGCAAAAGCTTCACCACAAAAGTGAAATGGGCACCCCACAGGTGAGACCTTATTCTGTTTTCTTTTTCCCCCATTCCTCCACCCCTGCCCCCAAGGCAGTTCATGCTGAAATTATGTTCATAGCTCTGTTTGAACTTTTAGGCATATAGCATGAGATTTGTTTGCCAGTCCTCCTTAACCGAATCTAAGGCTCTGTTTACTCATTGCTGGGAAATTTTCTTTGTCTTAAACCAGAAAATATAACTTCCATTTTAAGCATCTTTTCCCCCAAACAGGGGTAGAACTAATGGAAAATAATAGGTCTGTTATGTAGAATGAGTTAATTGCTTTGGTCTTAAAATGATTTAGAATATGCCCATTTTTGCTCTGTTCTTCTTTGGGGAGGTTGGAAAATAATCATTTGTTATAAACCAAGGCACTTAACATAGCTAAACTTTAAAACCTTAAATAAAGCCCTAAGCTTGCCTTTTCTGTAAGTAGTTCTATGGTAAGGGAAAATGTCTGGAAGAGGCTGAGTAAGCAATAATCTAAAATAGGAAGCTTAGAAGGAAGAGAAGCGTTTTATTTTTTTAATGGCCTTAAACTTCCTGTGGCCCTTTGCTGCCCTCAATTGACCAAATGTGACTTCAGAAATAATAGATACATTTATATTCTAAAAGTTGCTCCCAATACTGGAGCAAAAAATATATAATTACCTTGGCAGCCACTCTCTTCAAGTATCTGCATGGTGGTGACTTCAGAGAGTGGAGTCACTCTTTAAAAATAAGAGAATTTAATCAAAGAACTTGTTATTTGTTGTAGTAAAGAAGAAGAGATGACCTCACACTCATCCCATTCCAAACTATGAATTAGTATTAACTTTACATCCAACAAAATTAAATCTACATAGCTAAGTATAAAAAGGCCTAACTGGATATTATGTAGATTTCAAGGTAGGCTAGAGATGCAGACTTTTCATTTTTAATTGTTTAGACCTTATAGGTTGTAAGCTTTAACGTTCTAAATATTTTCTTTAAAATATTGTAGGTAATCCTTTTCTTACTACTAGACTAATGCAGCTTTTCTCTTTTGATTGTTCTGCATTTATCCCTGCAGGGAGAAAACTGGTTATCCTGGATGTTTGAGAAGTTGGTGGTTGTCATGGTCTGTTACTTCATCCTGTCCATCATTAACTCCATGGCACAAAGTTATGCCAAACGAATTCAGCAACGGTTGAACTCAGAGGAGAAAACTAAATAAGCAGAAAAAGTTTTTAATTGCAGAAATTTGAATGGATGTGTTCTGCCTTAAATTGGGAGAACTCCAAACCAGGGAGGAAAATTCCCTTTTCCAACCTGTAACAATTTTTAAAATTTTCTTCCTGAAAGCAATTTAGTCCACGTTTTGTACTGGCATACTTTTCCTTTGTATGTCAAGATAAGGCACCCACCCTCCATATGATTGGAGTTATATTTTACTAGGATGGAGTGTGATGTTCAGTGGCATACATAACAGAAATTGGCCTTCTGTTCAAAAGGTCCACATGGCATAATTAGAAAATTCCTGCCACCAAAAAAAAAAAAAAAAAAAAAAAAGTGATAAGTATGTCAAGGTTTTTAGGCTTGTCCCAATGATTGCTTTCTTTTTCTAAGTCATCCAAGTGTATATAAATTATACTAGATTGGATAACAGTCTTGCATGTCTATCATGGTAAAATTTAATATACCATCCTGCCCAACCCTTCCTACCCTCAAAAAAAGGCCATTTTATGATGCATTGCACACCTTCTGGGGAAACTGATCCTTAAATTTTGAGACAGTATAAGGAAAATCTGGTTGATGTCTCACAAACGAGCTGATGCCATTTTTTTATTCTGTATATTTAAAATGAAGTCAAGAAAAAGCTTTATAAAGACGTCTTTGATCATTCCAAAATTGTGTCCGTTTTCTTGAACATTTTGATTTTTTACTTCCTTTTAGCGTCTCCCAACTGAATGGCAGCCTTGCCAAATCCATCTACAACCAGAATTTCTTACATCTTTGTTTGCATGAAAGGGCCAGGACCATGGCATCTTAAAGTCATGCTAGAATCGGGCAGCTGTTCACTGTTCAGTAGCCACCTCCAGTATTGGCATAGCCCAGGTAATTCTTGGTTTCTGGAAACAAAAGAGGTTAATATACAAATCAAAGGACACTGAGAGAGAAATTGTTCTTTTTTTTTTTTTTTTACTAAACTGTTAAATTTTAGCTCAGCATGTACTCTGATTCTAACAGGCATAGAAATTTATTTTTATATGTAACCTCATTTTCTTGCCTTTCTGTCAGTGTTGTGTATTTATGTGATTTTTTTTTCCTTTGCGATATTGCTGATCAAACATGGTCATTTTGCTTTACTTAAAGGAAAATAAACAATAATTTCACTTTTTTCCTTTAGGAAAATTGATACTGACATTGTGTTGAGAATAGAATTGGGGTTAAATCGCAACAGGCCAGAAATGCCTACTTTGTTTTATCAGTTGTCTGCTTGTTTTGCCCACGGTTGTGACATCTCCATGGCTGTACCATTTTGTCGGGTAGCTTATCAGACTGATGTTGACTATTGAATCTCATGGCAACAGCAGTCGATGGGCTGTCTGACATTTTGGTATCTTTCATCTGACCATCCATATCAAATGTTGCCATTCAAACATTACCCAGCATCATTGTTTAAGATCAAAATTTTGGTTCTGTGTTTAGAGCATTTTGAGTCCTTTATGGTGCAGTATTTCAGCAATATCAAGAGAAAGGATTGTATGGAAAATTGAGATAGTCTCCATGATTCCAACTAAATAAAGGACAAATAACCCGCCTTGTGGGTTTTGAAAAGGTTATTACTTTCTTAAAAACTACCCCTTTCCCCTAGGAACTTCCTAGCCATATGAATGTTGCTTGCCCTTACTTGAAAGCAGGATATGCTTTATTTTAAACAGATTCATATTAACTGACATAAATTTTTTATTTCCTTAGGGTTCTTTATTTAGTGTAAGTTTCTAAGTCAGCTTCTATTTGTGTTTCATCTCCTTTACCTGCATTTTAGTTGATGGTTGTCTGAAGAAAGGAAAGAGGAAAGCAAATACGAATTGTGCTGTTTGCGCTAAATCTTCTGGGATTTATTGATAAATTTATTTCTGGGTATGGGGTATTAAAGGAGAACTTGTTTTCTAGTGTGAAGGTCTAAATGATCAATTCAATTGACTTACGTTGTCCATTTATTCAGTATCTTTCACGTGAATTTGCTTTGAAAGCAAATGAAGAACAGCTCTCCTCTTTTCCTCCATTAAGTGTTCAGGTGTGGCACGCTCAGTTGTTACTCCTGGATTCCAGCTGGAGCAGCGTGATATCCTTCTGTTCCAGTTTCTTTGTTCCTTCCTTGTATCCACCAAAGTGGACAGAAGCAACTACATGATCCCACAAACATACCTAGTTAATCCCAGCTGATAAGAGACCTGAAAATTTGCAACTGGATGGTTTATTTCTACAAATAAAAAGGGTCTGGGAATTCTTATTCCATCACTACTGTCTCCTTTTGTGCCTGGAACTTCTGCAGTGTTTTATGTCCCAACTTGGTGACCAGATAAAGCTGTTTGTATATTCTTAAGCACTGAGGAGCACTTCCCTTTAAGCAGTGAATGTAATGGATATGTGTTGTGTCCTGTGTTCCCAGCCATCTCTGTGTATATATACATAATTTGGAGAGTGGGCTGAATTGGAAGAAAGGGAGGTTTTGGCTTAATTTAGATAATGGCCACCTATCTATTTGTTCTTAACATACCAAAACAGGTAAGACAGAACATACACTAGTTAATTATATATGCATATGCAGTAGTAGATTCCCCTATACAAACAAGCTCAGTTTGTGTTCCCAGTTTTCTCCATATAGGACATTATGAGGCCTTCCTGTTTCCACCACTTGAAATTCAACAGTGGGAAAAAAATTTTTTTAAACAGACAAAACAACAGAATTCAACAGTGAATCTTTGAGTGCAAATAATGCATTTGGCTAAATAAAATATGGATTGCCCTCCTATACCTTAGGGTGAACTGTGCTTAGACTAGGTTTCAGGAGCTCAGAGGTTCCCAGCCTTTTAGTATCAAAAAAGCCTTTCCCTACATTTTTTCATTTTTATTTTTTTACATGGGCAGGTACTGGGAATTGAACCCGGGTCTCTGGCATGGCAGGCCACTGTGCCACGGTTGCCCACTTTCCCTACATCTTGAAACCCATTTGCTTCTATATATTTGGCAGTTTGGATTTCTGCCACTTAACATGTTAGATGTGATTCTGAGAAAGTTTTTAACTGTGTGCTTACATTATCTCATGAAAATGGAGCTACATAAGGCTTAAGTCAGAAAACATGTAAAATACAGCAAAGGCTAGTATATTTTCATTACTGAGCATCTATATGCAAAAATGTTACAACATTGTATTCATTCACTTCCCTTCAAAAACAAGTTATTTAAATACTCATGTGACCTTGTTTTGAAATACTTTCAGGTTTTTGTAGTGAGTGAAAAAGAACATAAGTTAAAACAAAAAGGGCACCAGCCTTATTGAGAAGATCAATGTTAGCTCTTTATAAGTCTGAATTGATGGTAGGGGAGGCTTCTATGGAAAGTGTTCCTTATTATCAGTGGACATGAGGGTATTCCAAAAGTCAGTGCACTGCCAGGTGTTAGCATCAGAAGCAAACTAGATGTACATTCTATATCAGATACTGAAGCCAGAATGGCAGTCAAGAAGCCCTGGTTGCAAAGATTCATGGCAAAATCTAACAGCTCATACTCTTAAGAATGGGCAAAAGATGCACAGTCAAGAAGAATATTACTCGAGCAATACAAACAAAGCATCAAAATAAAACAAAAGCAAGAGTACATTAGGAGAAGGGTGGCAGTTGCTGCAAATGAAAAATCATAGTTCTTACCCTGTTTGCAGATTTAAAAAAAAATCCAAGAAAAGCAATATGAATTAATAAAGGAAATGACTTGATTAATAAGACCAGAAGCTGTTTTCAATCTAAAAATAACCCCCAACCTAGCCTACTCAAGACAAGGTATAAAACACAATACACAAAATTTTAAATGAAATCATTGAAAATGGTTTTCTAACCGTCTTCCTACTGGCAAAAAGATGTTTGCATTTTCTAATTTCTTTTCATTGTGAAGAATGCCAATATTAAAATCCTGGAAAAATTGAGGGGAGAGGGGAATATCAGCTTTTAATGTCTTGTTAAAACAGCTCCACAAAAAACAAAAAGTGCGGGCCACAGTGGTTCAGCAGGCAGAGTTTTTGCCTGCTATGCCGGAGACCCGGGTTCGTTTTCCGTTGCCTGCCCATGTAAAACAAACAACAACAAGAAAACCAGCTCCATTAAAAATATCCAGTGAGAGTTTCTGGGTAAGTAGATTTTAAGTCGTAAGAAAACAGTTGATTTGATGGTATTTAAAATCTTCCTCGAGAGACCTCAAGTTTTGTTCCTATTAGAAAGTAAACCGAAAAGTTCATTTTAATCTAATATGCTTACAAAAAGTTAAAACTCCCTAAGCAGTAGTTTAATAGCAATTTTTGTAAGCCCAGTAATGTTATATCTCTAAGTTACATTAATCGAAGTTTCTCTAGTATTTGCAAAACAATGGATAAAATGCTACCCCAAACTTGCATCTGGAGTTTTTTTGTTACTTTGTTTTCAAAGACAAGTAGAAAACAAAGTACACAATGTACTTTAAACTCTAGGAGCAGTTGGAGAGTCTTTTGTATCTAGTAGACAGGGCCTTGGATTCCTGATTTTCCCTTCCCAACAAAGCCAAGTTCACCTGAGGTGATGCATTTGCCTTGGGGTGAGGCCTTGAATTGCAGCAAATAACCTATACATATTTGCATATTTAACCAGTCCTCCAGTGGGATTATACAAAAACCTGTTTTGCGCAGCTGCTTACTGCCTTTAGAATTGCATGATGCTAAGATAGGTTGGTGCCAACAGTTTGTTCATTCTCTTTGACCCAGTAGCCTTGCACAGTTTGTTCTGTGGGTGTTGATACAACTAAATTAAAAGACAAGAAATTGCTTTAGATGGGCCCCATTCTCCACCCAAACACCCTTGATTCATTTGAGATCTAGGATTCTGATTCTGTAGTCAGGGGACTGGCCCCAGACTATGGCCCACAGAGAGTGAGTGAGTCAGTTGCAAGTGGCTGGCTGACTCTATGGGAAAAGAAGTTAAATGCAGCATAGATGGTTTGTCAGCCAAATCCACAAATGTGTGGCTTTTTGAAACATTGGACATCTGTTCCTCTTAATTTAAAATAAACTTTTTTAAAAAAGCACAGAGTTGCTCAGCTTCTTGTTTCTTTGTGTCAGCAACAGTTGCTGCTCTAATTTAGGAAGCCTAGAAACAGATTTAGGAAATTTGGAAACTTTGGGGCACACTGCAGAGAGGTAAGGATTAAATTGCTTTGTTTGGGAAGGGAAGAGGACTATTTTACACCATAGGGTTTGTGTGGAAATCCCTTTGGGTAATCAGCTCAGGTGTCCAACCCATTTGTTAGCCATTTCCAAATGACTCAAGGATACAAAGAGAGTGCTTGGACACTCTTCATGACTATTTGTATAATTTAGTCTGTATTTGCATTGGAAACCACATTCCTGAATTCTTGGGGGGGGGGGGGACTTTGGCTTATTCTGGGTGTCTGCCTTTAAGAGGGACCCCTTAGCTGCCTATTTAAGCCAACACTCACAGCCTTCCTTCCAGGGTTCTCAGGAAGGGATATCTTTCTGTGCGAGTTGCTTTGATGGCCTTCCACCCAAGCCCTCTCAGGAACATTCAAAGGAGCCCGCTATGGGCTGCTCTTCTATCCCTCTACCCCAACCCAAATGTGGCATTTTCTTTCATTGCCATTTCTCCCCTTTGGGAACCAGAGCATGGGCAATGTCTTCCTTCAGGCCACTTTTGACTGACCCAGCAGGACAGCATTGTTTGTGTTCCAGTCTGCTTCCGATGGTAAAAGAAAAAAATGTTTCAGGGTCATTAGGGGTTTCAGAAGAGTTGTGGTCCTGCTTCTCCTGAGGTGGGGAATGACTATTGAAGTCACTTGTCTTTGGCTCCTCTCAGTGTTGGAAACAAACAGCAGCTCACATTTCACTCTTCTTTGTAGTAATACAGAAGCCTGGCTCCCACTCAACCTCTTCTTTTCCTTAGTGAAATAGATGAAGGCCCAAGAATGACTAGAGGAGGCCTTTACCTGCCTTTTTTTTTAAGTGCACCTCACAGCCTCCTGAGAGTCATTTACACTTGAATGACAGGTACTAAACCTCCCTCAGCAGCCAAACTCTCAGCATAACCTCACGTGAGCCACCCTCAAGGCTCTTCAGAAACCTCTACTCCATTCTGCCCATTGCACCCTTCCCGCTCCCGCGTCCTCTCTGTGGTATGTACACAACCACACTGAACATCACAATCAAGATTAATTACCAGGAACTTCCTTTGATGTGCCCTGCACAGCTAAACACAGTAAATACTTTAACTTTGATAACAGTTGATTGCTTTATGTGGGGCACGGTTTTGAGTTTTACATGTATTCAATAATTTAATGCACACAACAACTGCATTAGGAAACCAAAGCAGAGAGGTTCAGTAATTTGTTGGGCGTCACAGCTAGGAAGCGGCAAAGTAGGACTTTAAAGCTAAGAATTCTGGCTCTTAACCACTCTGATCCACAGAAATCAACGCAAAACTCCAAGCTTCAGTGTACTTATTCCATCTTGTGATGACTAGGTGGGTGATAGAGTAAGGGAGACTTAACAGAAAACCAAAGCCACAGCCTAAAATGTTTTGCTATTTAAATAAATGAGCAGTCTTTGTGCTTCCCTGTATCACAAGGTTGGAAGAGCCAGCTTCATTCCTAGGCGCCCTGTGTGGATAGGTTCCCATGGCGGTGTTTACTGTAATTATGATTGCAAAGCAATTTCTACTTGTACAGTCCTTTTTTTCTTTTACAGAGCACTTCCACATCTTGAATTTTATTTGATCTTCATAACAACCTGTGAAATAGAGCCAGTAGTGGCATTAGCCGCATTCAGAAAAAATATACACTTTTTAAAACTCTACTGAGTTTAGGGCCCTGTGGAAAAGAGACAACGTTGTTATGTGATCTTTCTCCAGAGCCTCAGTCTAGTTAAGTGGTATTAGGTTATGCAAATAACCATAAAATCATGTGAGATGAATGCCATAAAAAAAAGGAATTATGGAGAGGAAGAGATTTGCTTACTAGGAGGGATCAGAAAAGGATTCATGAGGGAGGTAGCATTTTAATTCAGTATGAAAACTGAATTGGCTTTTGACAGGTATGGAATAGGAAAGATACTCTAGATGGAGAGAATGGTGTTGAGAAGTGGGCAGAAACTAGAAGTATTGCCATCTAAAATCAGTCTTTCCATCCACCTCCCCTGTTATCCTTTGCCTTACTGAGCTCTCTTTTGTTTCCTTTAAAGTACCTACATAATGCATAACCAGTTTGTCTATTTTCTTGGTTTTGATCTGTTTCCTTCACTAGGACATTACCCATAATGGCAGGGACTTTTGTGCTTTCTGCCATACTCTTAGAGCCACGTATAAGGCCTGGCACTTGTTAGACCCACAGAGAATATTTGTTGAATGAATTTAACAGGGAAGCAGCAATGGGAATGCAAAGCCAGGCAAAAGATGCTACCTACATAGGATCCTAGGCAGGTGGAGTAAAAGTTGAGAAAAGAACAAAAGAGCCTTGAGAAGGGTGATACCTGTGAAAGAGTCAGGAATGCAGTAGGAAAAGCGAGTTTGAGGGAGAGAGACTATGTACTCTGTTTTAAACATACGGAGGGAAGATACTGGCCAGTAAGTAGATTGGTGGCATCTACAGGGGTCTGGATCTCGGGTATCCTAACTGCTGTGAATGTGATGTCCAATAGACCACTCAGCTTCTCCTCACTAATGAGTGAGGACTTTTTTTCAGAGAATTCTTTGAAGTAATATCTTCCCTGTATTTTCCCTGACATCATCATCTAAGTCTTAACTTGTTTACATATCACTGTTCTTGAAGAGATGGCACTGTGGAGTCACAGGAGCTGTTTTTAAATGCCTCTATCCAGTTGTCTCCTGCTGGCTTAACCAATGGCTCCTCCCTATGGGAACTAGAGGGGTTATTCCTGGATAAATTGTCTATATAAGGAGAAATGTTTGGCAATATCGTTTCCTGTGTGTTTCTACTAGAGTCCAAGATTTCAGTAGGACTAGCCTAGACAGCAGTGGCAGCCACCTGGAACCCAAAATGTCATAAGAGTTCCCAAGTTAGTGTAATGGCATACTCCCAAACTGCCTTTGCCAAGCCAAAAGGCAGAATCAAGGGTTTATTATACCTTCTAGAGCATGTGGTCAAGGTGACTTTCCATTTGGCTGCTTTGGTGCTGGGTTTGTCTACATGTTTCAGTAAATGAGTTATTGTTTTATTGAAGTTGGCTGGATAAGAGTTCAGAATAAATGACATATGACCACAATTACACCTCTCACTAGAGCACCAGAGTTAAGGAAAAAAAAAAAAAAGATATACTCATATAGAAATCTTGTAGTGGACAAGAAAGGTTTCAGGTCAGTGCCTAGTTGTCAAAACCTGGAAGATCTGGTTGTCACTGTTCCCAGGTTTCTCATGGAATTCAGACATAATTAGATGAATACCTGGTGAAAGCATACTTTTGAGAGTGCTTTGCATGCATCCAGAAGGAAAAAAAAGCGTTGTGGTGGGGGGCTGAAAAATAGTGCCTTTAGAAAAATGTAGAGATCAAAGAAATTTTCAGATGTTCCGCATTTTCTTCTTCAAATATAAAGAATCCATCTGACCATAAAAGACATCCCTGATCTCTGAGGTGGAAGTAACAAGTTCTTTTAACACAAAAGCTTTCCTACTTCTTTTTAGGCTACTCCCAGACATTTTTGTGATATATTTACTAGTAGACATTGTTCATTAAGAGAACATTTTGAGAAAATGAGACTCTAAAGTCAGTCTTTCATTTCTTCCCCCATCTATGCCTCCCACCCCCACCCTGAGCCTGGAGTACCCTATAGTTCCTACACCCTATTTATATGATGGTTTGCAGAACAAAATGTTGTTTTATACTAATTCTGCCCCTTGTTACCCCCTTCTGGTTCTCTTACTCTTCCATGCTTCAAAGTGTCTCCAGTTGTTAACAATGTCCTTGAAAAATCCTTTGAGTTATTTTATCTTTATATTGGGGTTTTAAAGCTCTTTGTTTACAAAAAAAAAAGGAAACAAAAGAAGGTATAACATAAAAAAGAAGGAACTCCCCTGTGAAATCCAATCCCTAGAAGACACCGCTATAAATGTGGTGCGTATCCTTTCAGACCTTGGTCTTGGCAACCTGGCATTGGGGGCAGAGCAGGAGCAGACAGGACCACTGGGGTTTGTCTCCTCTACTGTAACCTCAGGGAGTGATAAGACCACTCCATTCCTGTCTTTACTGAAACAAAGCAAAGCAGTCATGTAGACAAATTCATGTGTTTTTCATAATAGTATCTAACAGCCATTTCTGTCTGCCTCGGTCACTATAGCACGCATAAAGAACAGTAGGAAACTGAGGCATGGGCAATCTTTTGAAGCCTGAATTCCAGGACAAGAAGTTTAGATTTCAGGCAAGAACTTGCAAGCAACGCCAGTTCTTCATTTTCTTAATATATGGTTTGGATTTGTATTGTTTTGATTTGCTTTTAATTATAGAAAATAGTTTCAGAGACAAAATTACTAAATTACTTTATATTTTCAGGTTCTTAGTTTGATCTAATGGCTATGAGTTCTATCACTAATAATGGGATCTTTAATAGGCTTTGCTGTATGCCTATAGCTTTGTAGTTTTATGTGTCTCCCATACTTTTTTAGTCATTCTTCATCTGATCGATAAATATGGACTCTCTACCATGAGCCAGGCCTACGCTTTGCAGCCAAGAATGTATCAAATGGTAAACTCCTTGAGACCAGGGGCCAACTCTGACTCATTTTTATATCTCTATCCCAGCAAAGTGCCTTGCCTTGCAGGTGTCAATGAATGTTGAATTAAGCTCACTTCCTGCCTCTCATACTGATCCTATGAGATTAACTAAAGCAAAGGCCCCCCGTCTTCAAAATGGAAACTCCCCATCTTTGGCCTTATGTCATGTTTCTTAGTATCATCTTTCCATGACCTCTCATCTAGTAAGGACAAGCTCTGTTCAAATTCAGTTTCTGTGGTTCCCAGGACTTTGCTCCCAAAGTGCCTAGTACATTCCTGTCCACATATCTAATTTAAAATTTAGGAAGTTTTTGTAGCCACATTTTAAGATGTAAAAAACAGATAAAATTTATACAAATAATAATTGAATTCCAAATATGTCCAACATATTATCATCTCAACATGTGGTCAGTACAAAAAATTATATTAATGAGATAGTCTGCATTCTATTATTCATACCAGGTCTTCAAAATCCAATGTGTATTTTACACTTAACTGCATAGCTCAGTTTGGAAAACCTACATTTAAAGTGCTCAACAGATGCTTGCAGCTAATGGCTATCTCATTTTATGGCATGAATATAGAATCTCCCAATCTTGTGTATACTTCATGTAAATAATTGAATCCAAATAGGACAAAAGAACTACAAAAGTATCCATTATACAAGTATCCATCATCCTGGCTGCATCACTGCCAAAGGAGATATATTCAGGCAAGATGGCATTATTTGCTAGGTGATACGTAATTTAGCTTACTGTTTCTTTTTCAGTTATTCTTAGATTTTTCATCATTAATTAAAACCCACAATTCGAAACCAGTCTTTTTCTGAAATCCTTGTAAGTTATTTGAAGTTCTTCGGTGGCATCATCTATTCCCGCAACCTTCCTTTTCTTCTTTCTTGCTTCACTGGCTCCCTAGAATCTAAATGATGGGATTTTCTCCCCACCTCCTCCCCAATGTGATGGATACAGATGAGCAGACGTCTTTTTTTTTTTTGGTACACGGGCCAGGAATCAAACCTGGGTATCTGGCATGGAAGTCAATCATTCTGCTACTGAACCACCCATGTGCTTCAACAAATGTCTTTTAAATTAAAACAAATAACTGTTTACCAGGAATTGCAAGTTAGTGGTGAAGCCATATTTGGTAGTAGGTGGCAGAACAAGAAAGGGGTTGATGCCAAACCTTGGGCTCATGAGGAGAAAAGAGTAGGATAAGAACATATGGAGTATGTTTTAAAACAAAATTTTGGACAGAATTCAAGCATGGTAAACAGTGGTCAGGAAAAAAGTCATAGGTATGTAAAAAGTGAAGTAGAGTCTATAGAGGCAGTGAGGAGACATTTCAGACAAACTTAAAGCCAATATTAGCTTTCTCAATTCATTGTTATTTCCCTTGGACCACATTCTTTCCTGTAAAAAGTTGAACATGGACACAGGCAACATAATAAGCAATATTAGGAAAACAGAATTGTAGAACTAGAATTCAAAGAAATTTAACTACATTATAAGCATCTTCCTTTAGACTATGTGGTTTTCATCCCTTAGCACCTCACTCAATGCTAGACATAGTAGGCATTGAATAGATATTGGATGTAAGGATGAACTGATTGATAATGGTTTATTGTTGGCACTTAGTAAGTACTAAGTGAAGGGTTAGTAATAAGAGAGAAAGATGGTGCATATTGACTGGATAGAATAGAGGAAAAAAGCCAAAAGCTGGAGGCAAGATGGAATGATGGGGAATAAATGGGCTCTACAGCTTAAAGAGCTCTTGGGAAAACCACAAATGGGAGCCAACAGACAGTAAAAGAGTGAAAAGGTTTGAAAATGAAAAGCAGTTTGACTGTCCCCTTAATCACTGTCTATAGGAATGTGTCTGTGTCTGGGGGATAATGTTTGAGTGACAACATAGTATGACACTTACCTATTGATGAGATGACATTTTCACCGTTTTCTGAGTCTATATACCCAGGAGCTATGATTCTGTGTCTTCCTGGCCAACTGGCTACTTTCTCCACACAAATCAGACTTCCAGTGCTGCCCCTTATCTTGAAACTTTGTCACTGGCTCCCTTGTGTTAATTTTTAACTTAAAATCACAACTCCAGGGCAATGGTGGCTCAGTGGCAGAGTTCTCACCTGCCATGCTGGAGACCTGGGTTCGGTTCCCAGTGCCTGTTCATGTTAAAAATAAAAAAAAAAATTTTAATTCCTTAAAAAAAAATCACAACTCCAATAGCAAAAACTTTATATCATTTCAAATAGATAAGAAAAAAATTATACTTCATGTAATATTTCAAACAAGCTTGTAGATATTAGGTATCACAACATATCAAATAATATAGTTGTGGATTATAATAAAAAATATATATCCTAACTGAATGAATCTAGAATTTATTTTAAATTGGGGTTTACTTCTAATATTTACCTGCTATTGATCTCATGATTCCAAGTATAGAAATATATTTGTTCCAGTTGGTACCTCATGAATCCCTCTCAAAGACTAAGTTATTTTAATTTATGCTTTCTTTAAACTTGTCTTCTAGCCAGGTTACTTAGGATCAACTTAACCGCCATTGATATGATTCAGTTACAGATTTTCTTTAACACTGGTTTAGCTGGGAAATTTCTTCAATCTTTCAATATCTTCAAAGCTAAACAATTACTTTAAACTTTATTTTGTAAAAATTATGATCTAATTATTTTTCAAGTATACTTGGATTAACGAAATGCAGCAGTGGGGTGTGCCTTTTAGCAGCTGACCAGACCACTTTTTGCATTCCTTAGAAATAAGATATCCAGTATTTTAAATCATAGCAACAGTTGATAAGAAAAACAGCAGAAAGGTAATCAATTCCATATGGAAAGAAAAAGAAGAAACCAATGAGGCTGTGAACTATCATTTTTCCTTATAAAAACAAATGTCCTTACTGGTAGATTTGGCAGAAAGGAAAAGCATTCTATGTGTTTACCATTTTACATCTGTTAACATATTGCATGTGATGTGTTTCAGTAAATATACCATTCCCTTTCAAACTCAGCTGCCAATTTCCAAGTGCGTTTTATCCTCTTGTGTCAAACCCACATCTGCGTGTCAGTTTCATCGATAATTGCATTTCCTTGGTGATAATTTTCTAAGTTAAAGGAATGTTGGGTGAAAGCGCTTGCCCATTTTACTGAAAAGCATATAACCATCTTCCACATCAACAAAACACCTATAAGTCATTTTTTTGTTCCCTCATTATTATTTATTTTTAATCCATATGTTTTACTTGTCCATCGATAAGGTAGACAAAAGGAGCATCAGACACAGGCTTTCAAACCACACGGTCACACTGCAACAGGTACATCATCATACATATCTTCAAGAAACATGGCCACCAGAGCACAGCTCCACATTTTCAGGCAGTTCCTCCAGCCTCTCCATTACACCTTAACTAAACAGGTGATATCTATTTAATGCATAAGAATAACCTTCAGGATAACCTCTCAACTCTGTTTGGAATCTCTCAGCCACTGACACTTTACTATGTCTCATTTCACTCTTCCCCCTTTTGGTCAAGAAGATTTTCTTATTCCCTTGATGTTGAGTTCCAGCTCATTCTAGGATTTCTGTCCCATGTTGCCAGGAAGGTTCACACCCCTGGGAGTCATTTCCCATGTAGAGAGGGAGAGGGCAGTGAGCTTGCTTGCTGTGTCGGCCAAGAGAGAGAGGCACATCTGAGCAACAGAAGAGGTTCTCTTAGGGGTGACTCTTAGGCCTAATTTTAAGTAGGCTTAGCCTATCCTTTGCAGGATTAAGTTTCATATGAACAAACTCCAAGATTGGAGGCTCAGCCTATTGATTTGACTATCCTCACTGCCTATGAGAATATCAATAATTCTCCACTTGGGGAAGTTAAATTTTCCTGCTTTCTCACCATTCCCTCTAGGGGACTCTGCAAATATTTCCCTATTCACTGTTCAAATCACTCTGGGATTTATCTGGGCATTACTCTGGACAAACCTACAAAGTCTCATGCCCTACACAAGTTTCCAAGTACTATGGTGTTAAATTAAGCTGTCCACATAAGTTACATTAGGAAATGCACTAGTCAAAACATAAATTTTGTACCAAATAAACATTTTTTGCTTGTCTCACACATACGTTAAAGTTTTAAAATATTAATTACCATCTATTTTCAACACCCTGCATTATTGACATTCCTTTGTTCTTTCTCATGCCAAAACATTTTTAAATTTGCACATTCAGTCACTATCATTATACGCTTTAGGCATTCCTAGATTATACCATCTCAGTCTTTATCGTCTATCTTTCCTTCTGATTTCATTTGTCCTCCCAGGCCTCCTCCCTCTATCATTCTCACATTCAGCTTCATTCAGTGTTCTAACAAAATTGTATTACATTAGGTAGCATTGTGCTATCCATTTTTGAATTTTTACAATCAGTCCTGTTGCACAATCTGCATCCCTTCAGCTCTAATTACCCAATATCTTAACCTGTTTCTATTTCCTGATGGTCTCTGTTACCAACTGAAATTCTCCAAGTTCATTCGCTAATGTCAATTCATATCAGTGAGACCATACAGTATTTTTCTTTTTGTTTCTGGCTAATCTCACTCAGCATAATGTTCTTAAGGTCCATCCATGTTGTTACATGCTTCATGACTTTATTCTGTCTGACAGCTGCATAATATTCCATCGTGTGTATATACTACAGCTTGCTTAGCCACTCATCTGTTGATGGACATTTGGGCTGTTTTCATCTCTTGGCAATTGTAAATAATGCTGCTATGAACACTGGTGTGCAAATGTTCGTTTATGTTCTTGCCCTCATGTCCTCTGAGTAGATACCTAGCAATGGTATTTCCAGATCATATGGCAATTCTATACTTAGCTTCCTGAGGAAATGCCACACTGCCTTCCATAGCAGTTGAACCATTTGACATTCCCACCAACAGTAGATAAGTGTGCCTCTTTCTTGACATCCTCTCCAGCACTTGTCGTTTTCTGTTTTATTGATAATGGCCATTCTGTTGGGTGTGAGATGGTATCTCATTGTGGTTTTGATTTACATTTCCCTGATAGCCAGGGAAGTTGAGCATCTTTTCATGTGCCATTTAGCCATTTGTATTGCCTCTTCTGAGAAGTGTCAATTCATGTCTTTTGCCCATTTTGTAATTTTCTAAGTCTGTCTTTTTGCTGTTGAGTTGAACAATCTCTTTATATATTCTGGATACTAGACCTTTAACTGATATATCATTTCCAAATATTATCTCCCATTGTGTAGGCTGTCTTTTTACATTCTTGACAAAGATCTTTGATGCACAAAAGTGTTTAATTTTGAGGAGTTCCCATTTCTTTCTTTCTTTCTTCAATGTTCTTGCTTTGGGTGTAAGGTCTAGGAAACTGCCTCCATTATAAGATTGATAAGATATTTCCCTGCATTTTCTTCTAAAAGTTTTATGGTTTTAGATCTAATGTTTAGGTCTTTGATCCATTTTGAGTTAATTTTTTTAAACTTTTTTTTGTTAATTAAAAAAAAATTAAAACAGATATCATTCCATTGTACATATACAATCAGTAATTCTTAATATCATCACAGAGTTGCATATTCATCATTTCTTAGTACATTTGCATCGATTTAGAAAAAGAAATAAAAGGACACCAAAAAAGAAATAAAATGATAATAGAGAAAAAAAACTATACGTACCATACCCCTTACCCCTCGCTTTCATTTACCACTATTTCAAACTGAATTTATTTTAACATTTGTTTCCCCTATTATTTGTTTTTATTCCATATGTTCTACTCTTCTGTTGATATAGTAGCTAAAAGGAGCATCAGACATAAGGATTTCACATTCACAGAGTCTCATTGTGAAAGCTATATCATTGTTCAATCATCATCAAGAAACATGGCTACTGGAACACAGCACTACATTTTCAGGCAATTCCCTCCAGCCTCTCCACTACATCTTGAACAACAAGGTGATATCTACTTAATGCGTAAGAATAACCTCCAGGATAACCTCTCTACTCTGTTTGGAATCTCTCAGCCATTGACACTTTGTCTCATTTTACTCTTCCCTCTTTTGGTCGAGAAGTTTCTCTCAATCCCTTGATGTTAATTCTCAGCTCATTCTAGGGTTTTTCTCAGTCCTTTGATGCTAAATCTCAGCTCATTCCAGGATCTTTGTCCCATGTTGCCAGGAAGATCCACACCCCTGGGAGTCATGTCTCATGCAGAGAGGGGGAGGGTGGTGAGACTGCTCATCTGTTGGCTGGAGAGAGAGGCCACATCTGAGCAACAAAAGAGGCTCTCTTGGGGGTGACTCTTAGGCCTAGATTTTAAGTAGAATTGACCTATCCTTTGTGGGGTTAAGTTTCATGTGAACAAACCCCAAGACTGGGGGCTCAGCCTATAGCTTTGGTTGTCCACACTGCTTGTGAGAATATCAAAAATTCAACTTGGGGAAGTTGAATTTCTCCCCACTCTCACCATTCCCTGAAGGGGGCTTGCAAATACTTTTCCAGTCACAGATCAAATCATTCTGGGATTCATCAGGGCATCACTCTGGACAAACCAACAAAATCTCATGTGCTACCTGAGATTCCAAGTACTTATGACATTAAATCAAACTATCTACATGAGTTATATTAGGAAATGCTCTAGTCAAAATCTAAATTTTGTAACAAATAAACATTTTTTGCTTTAGTCTCACATATAAGGTGACATTTTAAAGTATTAATTATCATCTATTTTCAGCACCCTGCAATAATGACATTCCTTTGTTCTTCCTCACGCCAAAACATTTTTAAAATTTGTACATTGTACATTTCACTATTATTATACACTGTAGGCATTCCTAGATTATACCATTTGAGTTAATTTTTGTATAGGGTGTAAGAATTGGTTCCTCTTTCATTCTTTTGCATGTGGATATCAGTTCTCTAGGCACTATTCATTGAAGAGACTGTTCTGTCCCAGGTGAGTTGGCTTGACTGTCTTATCAAAGACCAGTTGTCCATTGATGATAGGGTCTAATTCTGAACATTCTATTTGATTCCATTGGTCAGTATATCTATCTTTATGCCACTACCATGCTGTTTTGACCACTGTAGCTTCATAATACGCCTTAAAGTCAGGTAGCGTGAAGCCTCCAACTTCATTTTTCTTTCTCAGGATATTTTATAAGTCATTTTTAGAAAGTATTTTTACTGACAAATCTTCACACATATAGTCCATACGTGGTATACAATCAGCGGCTCATACTATCATCACATAGTTGTATATTCATCACCATGATCATCACATTTGCATTACTCCAGAAAAAGAAAAAAAAATCATACATACCATTTCCCTTACCCCTCCCTTTCATTGACCACTAGTATTTCCATCTACATAATTTATTTTACCCTTTGTTCACCCTATTATTTATTTTGTTAATCCACATATTTTTACCCATCTGTACATACCCTGGATAAAAGGAACATCATACAGAAGGCTCATACAATCAGTCACATTGTAAAAATTGTATCTTTACACAATCATCTTCAAGAATCAAGGTTACTGGAACATAGCTCAACAGTTTCAGGTACTTTTCTACAGCCACTCCTATACACCATAAAGTAAGAAGGGATATCTATATAATGCATAAGGATAACCTCTCGACTCTGTCTGAAATCTCTCAGCCACTGAAACTTATTTTGTCTCATTTCTCTCTTCCTCCTTTGGTCAAGAAGTCTTTCTCTATCTCTTAATGCCAGATCCCAGCTCATCCCAGGATTTCTGTCCCACATTGCCTGAAAGGTTTATACCCCTGGGGAGTCATGTTGCACATAGGAGGGAGGGTAGTGACTTCACTTGCCAAGTTGGCTTAGAGAGAGAGAGGCCACATCTAAGCACAGAATTTCCTTTGGTCTCACATATAAGTTGAAGTTTTAAAATATGGATGATATTATCCTTTACCGTGCATTCTAAATTACTTTAGTCCTATCCAGATCAACTTCTTTCATATCTCTACTTGAAGTCTGATCACTTTTTCAACTTTTTAAACAGTTCCTGTATAGGGTACTGCTGACTTCCATAACTTCAGAGTTCTAACTCTGAGTCTCAGGTGTCACATAAATACCCAAAGTTTCTGGGAACAAAACTTCATATTATAACAAAGCTGTTATAAACAAACAGCTCTGTACTTCAGAATTTAGAAATAACGGTTACATCTCCTGAATATATGTGACTGCTGTAACAGCTTAGATCTAGACCCCAACCTGATAACCCATGCTCTCAACTTCAGTTTACTGAGTTTTTATATTATAGTTAGTCCACGTTATAGTTTGCTAGCTGCCAGAATGCAATATCCTGGAAATGGAATGGCTTTTAAAAAGGAGAATTTAATGAGTTGCTAGTTTACAGTTCTAAGGCCGAGAAAATGTCCCAATTACAACAAGTCTATAGGAATGTCCAATCAAAGGCATCCAGGGAGATACCTTGGTTCAAGAAGGCCGATGAAGTTCAGGGTTTCTCTCTTAAGTGGAAGGGCACATGGGGAGCACAGTTAGAGTTTCTCTCTCATCTGGAAAAGCACATGGTGAACATGGTCAGGGTTCCTCTCTCATCTGGGGGGACACATGGTGAACACAGCGTCATCTGCTAGCTTTTTTTCTCCCCTGGCTTCTGGCTTCATGAAGCTCCCTGGGAGGGGTTTTCCTTCTTCATCTCCAAAGGTTGCTGGCTCATGGACTCTCTGCTTTGTGGTGCTGCAGCATTCTCTGCGCTCTCCGAATCTCCCATTCTCCAAAATGTTTCCTGTTTTATAGGACTCCAGTAAACCAATCAAGACCCATCCAAATGGGTGGAGACATGTCATCACCTAATCCAGTTTAACAACCACTCTTGACTAAATCACGTCATCCAGGGAGATGATCTGATAACAGTTTCAAACATACAGTATTGAATAGGGATTGTTCTACCTTTATGAGATGGGATTTTGATTAAAACACGGCTTTTCTAGGGGGCATACATCCTTTCAAACCAGCACAGTCTATATGTTTGAGGCATGATAATATTAGTCTTTTTGTTCCTGACATTTCATTCAACAAATCGTCCTTAAGGTTCAACACCTAGTCTCATGCCTCACAACCTTATTCCGGCCGCCCAGTAGTCCATTGTGTGTATATGCCATAATTCCAACCTTCCATTCCTCAGTGTTGTACCCTCAGGCCACCTCCATCCATACAGCTGCTACCATAGACACCAATGTGCAAATGTCCATTCATGTCCCCACACTCAGTTCCTCAGATATTTACTGAGCAACGTGGTTTCAGGATCATATGGCAACCCATCTTCTAGCCTCTATAGAACTCTCCAAAGGGTTGCACTTCTCAGTTTCCCTACCAAACATGAATGGGTACATCTTGTTCTTGAGCACTTGTTTCTCTCTGTTCATTTTTAAACAGTTTTATTCACACACCCTACAATCCAACCTATGTATATAGGCATACCTTCACTACCATAATCTATATGAAGACATTTCCTTTTCTCCTACAAAGAATCCGTACCACTTCTCCACGCATGCCACCCCCAAGCCTATTGACATTTAGTTTTGGCATAATGCCTTTGTTAAATTCAGTGGAAGCATATTACAATGTTACTGTTGTATAAGTCATTTTTAAAGCACTAATGTTGAATAAAAGCAATTTCTACTCTGGCATTCCAAGTTCTAAAAGAAAATTTGGAACAATTTTCTGATGACAGAAAGTTTAAGAATAGCAAACAAAGCAAAAATTTACTTATTCACCTTTCTATTTAAGCATGATGTGCATTTATTACCAATATCTTGACATTTATTTTTAAATAGCTGCTTAAGTGGGAAATTGTACCCTATTAAAGGTAAATTAAATATTCAAAATAGATGTTCACTTCGGAGCATTTGACAACAGCTCCCTCTTCTGGTACAAAGCATTCATTTCAAGGATGACTATATTTAAATACAGAATTAAGTTATCTTAGTTTAAAATTGCACGGCAATACAAAACATTGCTAAAAGAAATTTTAAATGACCTAAGTAGATGGAAAACATTCCAGGCTCATGAATAGGAAGAGTGAATGTCAAGATGTCAATTCTGCCCAAACTGATCTACAGATTCAACGCAATGTTGATCAAAATCCCAACAACCTACTCTGAATACTTAAAAAAACTAGTTATCAAGTTTATTTGGGAGGGCAAGAGACCCCAAATAGCTAAAGATATCCTAAAAAAGAAGAGCAAAGTGGAAGGACTATCACTTCCTGACTTTAATGCTTACTATGAAGCCACAGCAGTCAAAACAACACGATACTGGCACAAAGATAGTACTAACAGAATCAAATCGAGACTGTGGAGATAAACCACCAAATCTATAGACAACTGATCTTCGATAACACCCCCAAATCTACTGAACTGGGACAGGATAGTCTTTTCAATAAATAGGCATGGAAGAATTGGATCTCAATAGCCAAAAGAATGAAAGAGGACCCCTACCTTATATCCTATAAAAATTAACTAAAAATGGATTAAAGACCTAAATAAACATAAGAGCCCACTACTATAAAATTTCTGAAGAAAGTGCAGGAAACGTCTTCGAGATCTAGAAATAGGAGGTAGCTTCTTAAACTTTACACCTAAAGTACAAGTCATAAAAGAAAAAATAGACAAATGGGGACTCCTTAAGATGAAGAGCTTCTGTGCTTCAAAGGATTTTGTCAAAAAAGGTGAGGAGGCAGCCAATTCAATGGGAGAAAATATTTGGAAAGCACATATCGGATTAAGGCTTGATATCCTCTGTACATAAAGAAATTATACAGTTCAACAACAAAAGAACAAACAACCCAATTATAAAATAGGCTGAGGATATGAATAGACACTTCTGAAGAGCAAATACAGGTGGCTAAAAAGCACACGAAGAGATGCTCATTTTCATTAGCCCCAAGGGAGATGCAAATCAAGATGACAATGAGATACCACCTCATACCTACAAGAATAGCTGCTATTAAACAAGCAGAAAAACTACAGATGTTGGAGAGGAGGTGGAGATATTGGAACATTTATTCACTGTTGGTGGGAATGTAAAATGGTACAGTCACTGTGGAAGACAGTTTGGGAATTCCTAAGAAAAGTAAATATTGAGTTGCCCTATGACCCTGCAATATCAATATTCAGTATATACCCAGAAGAGCTGAAAGCAGTGACATGGACATTTGAACACCAATGTTCACAGCAGCATTATTCACAACTGCCAAAAGATGGAAACAGTCCAAATGCCCATCAATAGAGAAGTGGATAATCAAAATGTGGTATATTCATAAGATGGATTATGCAGCAGTAAGATAAAAAGAGGTCCCAAAGAATATGACAACATGGATGGACCTTGAGGACAAAATGCTGAGTGAAATAAGTCAGACACAAAAGGACAGATACTGCATGATTCTACTATCATAACTCTGGTAAAGAACAATGAAAATTGTCTAAAATTGAGAGTGCTGCTGATTGTACAACCAAGTGAGGACACTGTAAGACATGGTTTGTCTATTTTGGACATCATCCATGATGCCCAATAGATGGAGGGAGCCAAAAGGTACAATGACTGAGAAGCAGAATGGCAAACTGTGATACATTTATATGATGGAATATGGTGCGACTACAAAAAGCAAGGACATTGTGAGGCACGAAATGAACTGAATAAATCTTGTGGACATTGTGTTGTGCAAAATAAGCCAGAAACAAAAGAACAACTATGCTATAATCTCTTTCAGAAAATACTTATAAGAAAATAGGAGCCTAGATTGTAAGCCCTTATAGCAGCCACACTTAGTCTCATAAATGTTATTTCTGGATGCTGAGATGCTGAACTATATCAGCTGGTATTTCCCTGGGTCTTTGAGTAACTCTGTGACATGTGGGAGCCAGAGATGGAGTGCTGCAGGCCTGAAAATTAGCACAGCTACGAATAATAACAGTTCAAGTAACCGAAGGGGAGATCAGGCCTCAATGAGACATAAAAACGAAGCCAATCTGGCTGGGTCTAAAATCAGAATCCAGTGTAGCACATGATAGTGTATGTACTCTAGACCTTCACCTACTGCATGGGATCAAAAGTTTATTACATCTAGAATCTAAATTTTCTGTAGTACATACTCTAAATGAACCTGCCTGGATAGCTCATTTGAACGACCCAGACTCCTGAGTGGGTCGTGGGTCCAGCATGGGAATGAGGCCTTGCAGTTCTGTGTAGCTTGCCGTTATGCTGGTTCACACACATCTCAGACTGTGGTGGGCTGATAATTGGGAGGTGTCAGTGGAGTTCTCTGGGAGTCCAAAGGAAAAAAAAAAGTATATGTGTATGGAATTATTCAACTTTCCCAACTGGGAAGCCGCAGGTACCCTCTCAACCATAGGGGACTCCCAGGAAAATGGGCCAGGCCCTTGATTTTGAGGCTTGCCCTTATGAAACCTGTGTCAGGGAGAAGCTAAGACTGCCCATGGCGAGGCCTGGGATTTTCTTTCAGGTAGCATCTTTGTTGCCCAGATGTGGCCTCTTTCTTTAGGTCCACTTCTGCAAGGAAAATCACTGCATGACACAAGACAATTAGGGGTGAAGGTCTCCCTGGCAGTGTACTGGCTCCTGGGGATGAGTCTGGTCCTGGCATCTGGGATTGTTAACTCCTTCAGGACCAAGGGGAAGAAAAGAGGCATTAGAAGATGCCTAATAAAATAAGGCATCAGTGTCCAAGAGAGATCAAGTGGGGCTCAGAGTCTATTCTAGAGGCAACTCCTAAGCAAGTTTCAATTAGATAGTATTGATTGCTATGGTTTGCTAGCAACCCCAACCAGCATCATTCTGGTTGACTCTTAAGAACACCTGGGGCTCAAACTGAGCCTCTATAAGGTTTCATGCACTAAGTTTGCATTCCTGGAACTTGTACTTCCTGGAGGGTTCCTAGGCCAGATAAATCCTGAAACCCAGAGGGACCAGCTTCTCCAAGATTATCAATTAATTACATCCTCCTATCCTTTAGTGTCAATGCTCCTTCTCAAATGAAAAAGTCAGAATAGGCATTGCCCAGGGATCCCTATGGATTGGGAGAGGGATCAGGGGAGAAGGAGAAGGTATAACAGAGAGATTAGAATCTGGCAAATGGTATGACGGCTGAATCACTATATTAATATTCCATCTAGCTTCCAGTGTTCAGGAGCAGCTAGAAGGAAAAATCTGAGATGGTGGAATAGTAGAAAATGACAAACTGTGGAATCTGTTCTGTAACTACTTGTTGAAGTGTGCTTTGAAAATTAGTGCTTTTCTCTTTCTTTGCTTTGTATACATTGTATTTTGCAATAAAAATATTTTTTTTAAATTGCATTGTGAAAATTTAGTAATCTTTTGCTAAAATTTTTTTTGCTAAGAAAAAGGGTTAGTGAACCCTTTTTGGAGTAAAGAGGGAAGATTTAGGAAGATGGGGACAAAACAGTGTATGCCTTTTGCCTAGATAGTTCTAGATTTCCAACATCTCAGCAAGGTATTTCCAAAGTTCTTTATAGAAACACCAATTTTTTTTTTTCTTACAAATGAAATGCCAAGTAGAAGATGTTTTCATTGAAAACATGCTATCTCCATTTTAAGTTTTCCCTTCTTTTTGAGGGGGAATAGTATGCAAAATGGAATCAGCATTCCACTTTGTTACCTTAACAGCTAGGTCTTTGAAAACTTTAACAGAGAAAGCAATACTGAAAGCATTTTAGTCCAAAAGTGTCTTAAGGTACTTTTTTTCCTTTGTTCAAAAATCAGAGGTTGCAATAACTGGCAATAACCTGCTCTAACAATGTGAAACTGTCCAAAAAGTCCTCTTCTTCAATTCCAAATTTTGTGTACTGATGAATGTAGGCCCTGGTGAGAAAGAAAAAAAAAACCAAAACAGAAAATGTAAAATAAAAAATCTCAGGTGAACGAATAACTCTTAAAATCAAACAAGAAATAGACCTTTTCTAGTGCGTGAATATTCAAAGACAGCAGAATCTTGAGTCATATATTTGCTTCATTGTTTACTCTAACAATTGGCAAACTGTTAAAATTGATGTCAAGCTCCCTGTCCTTTCAGTATCCAAGAGAGATACAATAATAGGCATGCAGGGGGGAAAAAAGCATGTTTAAATTTGGTTGTATACCCAGTACATATTATTCAACATCCTACAGGAGATGACTGGGTTCAATATAAACTCTAAATATCTAAGGCTTGAAACGGTGGAAACACATCAACCCAGTTTGAGGAATGGCGTGAAGCCTCCCAAGTTCTTTTCAGAAAATACTTAATTTGTAGATATGCCAGGGTGGTCCTCCCAGTAACCCCCTCAAAATGTTCTAAGGCAGGAGAAATTATATTAAAAAGAATGTCAAGGGCAGACAGGAATTAAATTGATGTGACAGTGGCTGCTACCACTCGAGATTGAGAGAGAATGATGCCAGAAAGGGACAAAGGATACATTTCTACAGGAGTAGGAATTTATGGAATGGCTACATGCAGGATAACTAGGCTTCTGTGAGTCAGGCTAACCAAAGTCACAGACACTGTGCAGTCATTTGAGGGATTTTGCTTAGACATTTAGCAACTATGGTACAGGTGAAGAACCTGATAAAACATTTCTTAGTATCAAGTGGAGTTGAACTTACTATATTTCTTACTGAGCAAAATCAAACTCTCTTCCACTCTCCCAAGGATCTTATTTTGGAAGACTAACTTTATTTCGGAAAACTTCCTGTGCCTTATAATGAAATTTCTGCTTTAATTTTGCTTGGCTTAGAAACTACCCATTTGAGCAACATAATAATAATAAAATACTATTATAATAATAATAGTAATGGCAAACAATTATTGAGCATTTACCAGCCAGGCACTGTGGCTGGTGTTTTTTTTTCTAATCTATTCAATTTATTTTTTTTTCGTTTTTCTTTTCTTTAATTTTTTTACTCAGTTTATTTTAACCTTTGTTCCCCTTATTACTTGTTTATGTTTTATCCATAGATTTTTTTAATTCAACATAACAATATACAAGCACAAACATTCTTACCATATGATCATTCCATTCTACATATATAATCAGTAACTCACAATATCATCACATAGTTGTATATTCACCATCATGATCATTTCTTAGAACATTTGCATCAACTCAGAAAAAGAAATAAAAGGAAAACAGAAAAAAAATTCATATATACCATACTCCTTGCCCCTCCTTTACATTGATCACTAGCATTTCAATCTACTAAATTTATTTCAACATTTGTTCCCCCATTACTTATTTATTTTTAATCCATATGTTTTACTCATCTGTTGATAAGGTAAATAAAAGAAGCATCAGTCACAAGGTTTTCACAATCACACAGTCACATTGTGAAAGCTTTATCATTATATAATCATCTTCAAGAAACATGGTTACTGGAACACAGCTCTACATTCTCAGGCAGTTCCCTCCAGCCTCTCCATTACACCTTAACTAAAATGGTGATATCTATATAATGCGTAAGAATAATCTCCAGGATAACCTCTTGACTCTGTTTGGAATCTCTGGGCCATTGACACTTTATTTTGTCTCATTTTGCTCTTCCCCCTTTTGGACGAGAAAGTTTTCTCAATCCCTTGATGCTGATCCAGCTCATTCTAGGATTTCTGTCCCACGTTGTCAGGAAGGTCCACAGCCCTGGAAGTCATGTCCCACGTAGACAGGGGGAGGGCAGTGAGTTTGCTTGTTGTGTTGGCTGAGAGAGAGGTCACATCTGAGCAACAAAAGAGGTTCTCTGGGGGTAACTCTTAGGCCTAATTTTAAGTAGACTTAGCCTATTTTGCGGGGTTAAATTTCATATGAACAAACCCCCAGATTGAAGGCTCAGCCTACTGTGTAGCTGGTGTTTTTACATGAGTATCTCATTTAATCCTGACCACATACTCTCTCAGCATCCATTGTACAGATAAGAAATGAGGCCTGAAGTAACAAGACCCAAGGTGTCACCCCTACAATGTGGCAACCATGCTTATTCTGGATCTTACCCCATGGTTTAACACCATATTCTATTGTTGGTCTAAGGTTAGAAACACGTATTTTTTACTTACTTTGAAGCAAACATATTCCATGCTTTGCCCACAATTGTATCAAGTGGTTTTACTAAGAACTGGCTATTGCTGACCAAAGCTGCAGACTTCTCATATTTGCTGAAGGCTCTCTGGGTTTTCCATACATTGAAAGCATTAGCAGGCTCTAACCAAGAAGTATAGAGAGCTCGATCTTTAAATCCACCTACAGTAAAGATCATATAAGGCATTATTTATATCATAAATTATAAATTTTAAAATAAATTAATACACGGACATTTTCTTGTCCATTTCATCAGAAATCTTTTGTTTTGCCTTTCAAAACTAGTTTATATTTGCTTTTGGATAAATGATCCATGTTCATTTAGAAAAAATTAATAGTATAACTCACACCCCTCAGGAAAATATTAAGAATGCAATGTTAAAGTCACTGAACAGCTGAAGTGCCACCACTCAGAGAAGACTAAAATAAAAATTTGTTGACCCTCTTAGTATATGAAATTTTACATATATGCTCTTCTATAATCTGCATTTCATTCACCTGTATGTTGTGAACTTCCTTCCATGTCAATAAACATCATTGATCTTTAAATCCTCTTTAAATGACTATATCATAATTTATTTAACAAGTTTCCTATTGTTGGATATTTAGGTTTTAAAGAACATATTTGAAAATACGCTTCTGTGCATGGTTTTGAGCAAATGTTTGCAAGTTGGATTACTTTATATATCTTTTTAGTAACTTCCCTATTTTCAAATCTAAAATGAAGACTATGAAGAAAGTATATCATGAGTTAGACTTGAAATTGATTCTTTTTTTCTAATTAGACCTTTTTTCTTTATACTATAGCAAAAGTAGCCAATTTGACATTGCTGAACTCATCAAACAAGGAAAAATAAACCTAGAGACTTAACATAGAAACACAAAGCTAATAAGAATACTACTCATTTAACCTCTTGAAAATTTTTAAAAAAATGCTTATCACAAAGATTACAAGTTGTCCTGCAATACCTGTTTTCTCCTTCTTCCTTAGTAAAAAAAGAACTCTCAAATCTCAACTGAGCTCGCAGGCCCCCATGGCAGTGAGTTGTGGCACATCACTTAGGTCAATGGGATATAAACGCAAGTGTGATATGTAACTTTAGATAGAGGAAGCACTTTATTCATTCCTAAGTGGACTGGATGCCTGCAAGTCAAGCAGGTGTCTTAGACTGTATGTGAGAACAAAGGCACACGGTGAAGATGACAGGGCAACCAGATGTTTGGAAGAAAGAATTAAACTTTTATCTTGTTTAAATCACTTCTATTTTGCTTTTCAGTCACACACTAACAAACAATGGCTCAATGTAATTTTGCTACTAGTATTTTCCTTTCTCTAAGAATAAATTCAGGAATGATTTTTGTACAATCAACTGTGCAAAACATGCACACAATTTTCACCTTAACTTCTACATACCCAGATCAGCGCTTTGCACATCTTTCCCGCGAAGGATGACCAAGTTAGCAATGGAAGTGTTAAAATGAAACCCTTTGTCGAGAGGCATTTTACTAAGCGCAGGAAGTCCCGATAAACGGGGCTGTATTTGCCAATCAATCCCTACCAAAAAAAGAAGAAATAAAAAAGGAAGATATTTTATAAATGGCTTTGAAAAAGTGGCATATGAATTTTACATATGTTTTTACTTGATATGCAAAAGTGGTTTTTCCTTTAAAAGTTAAAAAATTCTTATCGACCTAAAGTGAATCAAACCAGTCAATTCTAAAAAGGCATGGTATATTCATCATCAAATATTAAAGGATGGTGGTACATGCATATGATGGAATTTTAACAAGCAATAAAAAGGAACCAACTACTGATACACGCAACAAAGATGAATCTCCGGGGCATTATGCTAGGTGAAACAAGCCAGACCCAAAAGACTGCATACTGTATGATTCCACTTATAAGACACTGTGGAAAAGGCAAAACTAAGGACAAAAATTAGCACAGTAGTCACCAGGAGTTGGGGGTGGAATGATAGGATTGGCTACAAAGAGACAAAAGGAAAATTTTTGTGATGATGAAAATAGTCTACCTCAATTGTGGTAGTGGTTAACCAATGTGTAAGTTTGTTAAAATTCATAGAACTAGAGTACAAAAGTATCTGCAATCCATGCATTGAAAAAGGGAAATGTACCCATAATACTGTATTTCCTTCACTCTTAGGCACCATTGTACCACCGATGGAAAGAAAAAAAAGTCACCAAGCCTACTTATCACTTTTAATTTTTTTTTATTTTGTTGAAAGAGTTCTCTCAGAATAAAATAGGTTTCAAATTTTTAAATCATACATTACTCTTGCACATACATAAGAAGAAAAATATCAACAAGGCAAATTATTTATGGTTTTCCTAAATTGTTTACACATTCATCGACTTTTCTGAATCTGTTTTTGACTCAGATTCAATGATGCTCAAGTTTTTCACACATTATTGTCCTCCGTGCCTCAAAAGCATTGGTGATGCAGCATTCTTTAAAAAAGTCCATGAACAGATTAAGTCAATGGCTTTGCAATTATGTACAGTACATCTACCTTTGATTCCTGCTTAGGTAATGTTGCTACTCTTGTTTGCATAATAGTGACAGCATCTTCCCTACCTTAGCAGAAGAGAAAAGGTGTATTTTCTCTAGAGATGCTATGATAGAGGAAATCTGGAATGTCAGGCAGAGTTAAGGTATGGTACTGAAACTAGAGATAAGAACTGGAAACTATGCTACATTAGTCCTATTCCTCCAGATTACGGACGGGGCAATGTCTAAACCTTCTCAGTTGAATATCCAGCACAGGAGACTGACAAAGAAAATCTTTAGTATGACAAATGTGTCCTGACTGTGGAGGGGAAAAAAAAATCTTGAATGGAGCAGGTCACAAGGCTCTAGCACAGACTTCCTTAAGATGAAACTGATAGAATACCTAGCCATACGAAAAGAGAAAATTTAGACAACTAGAGAAACATTTGGGGTTGAATAAGTGATTGGTACATAGGAAAACTAAGCGAACAACAAAACAAGGCAATTGTTAACTCTAAAGAAAACAAAAAATTGTGCAGGACAGGAAAAGTAATTACAGTAAACTACATGGATCAGCTGTGAAAAGAATTTAAATGGTCATGATAATGTAAAGTTGAAAATTGCTTTAACAAAATTATTATATTATATTGGAAGGATAGGACAGAAGAGTGTGTGTGTATATAGCAGGTTTTTGAGGCCAGTATGAAAAAAGGCTAAATTCTAACCTTCCATAGTATAGAAATTACCTTAAAAAAAAAAGAAAAAGAAAAACCAAGAGGAAATAAATGAATGAAAATAGTAGAAAAAGAGCAAGAGTTAAAAAAAAAAAAAGGTTGCCACTGGGAAGGAGAAAATAGGAGAAAGCGAGGAGCTGATATTTTTCTACAACCAGTCTTACAGAATTACTTGCTCTTGAATCCTACATAGATGTATATAATAAATTATAGTACATATATATAGTAGAAAACTACATAGCTATTTTTAAAAATGAGGCATCTCCTGGGTACATCCAGAGTATATTAAGCAGATAATCAAAAAGTATTGGCAAAGACCCTTGAGATACAGGAGAAAATTATGGAACTATTAAACTATACCACCGGGGAAACCCCTGATATTGTGTCAAACATTAGGGACACCCAAACCAATAGGCCAAGCCCTTAATCTTGAGACTTGCTCCTGTGAAGCTTATGTATGTAGTGGAGAAGCTCAGCCTACCTCTAAGCACACCTTAGAGTTACTTCCAGAGGACCTCTTCAGTTGCTCAGATGTGACCTCCCTCTCTCTAAGTCCAACTCTGCAAGTAAAATTATTGCCTTCCCCCCTACATGGGATATGACATCCCAGGGGTGAAAGTCTCCCTGGCGGTGTGGGAGATGAGTCTGGCCCTGGCACTGTGGGATCAACATTGCCATCCTGCTCAAAAGGGGGTAAAGAAGTGTAACAAATACGGTACCAATGGCTGAGAGAGTTCAAATAGAGTCTATAGGCTACCCTGGAGATCTCTTACACAAGCTTCAGTTAGACATTGCTACTATCATAACTTGTGAAACCCCAAACAAAACCATTCCTGTCAACCCTAAAGAATACCTAGGGCATTATATAAGGTTCTACAAAGGTTCCATGCACTAGGATAACTTTTCAGAAACCTACAACCTGCAGACGGGGTCACTGGACCAGATAAGTCCGGAAACGCTGAGGGGCCAGCCTTTCCAGAATATCAACTAGTTTTGTTCCTCTACCCCATATTATCAACAGCACCTTCCAACATGAAAAAGTTAGAATGGGCATAGGTCAACTACCCCTAAAAAGTGGGATAAAGATCAAAGGTGATGGTGGAGTTATACAGAGAAAGTAGGTTTTAACAAATGAGTATGATTGCTGAATCATTATATTGATATTTCTTTTAGTCTCCAGTATCTTAGAGCAGCTAGAAATAAAAACCTAAAATTGTAGAATTGTAACTTGTACCAAACTGTGAAATCTGTTCTACAACTATTTGTTGTGCTATACTTTGAAATTTATTGCTTTTTTGCATATATGTTATTTTTCACAAAAAAGAAAAAAAAAAGTTGATTGTGATGATAAATGCACAGCTATATGATGAGGTTGTGAACCATTGATTGCATACTTTGGATGATTACATGGTATGGGAATATATAATACATATCAATAAAAAATAAGTACTTTGAAAAATGAGGCATCTAAATGTACTAAATTGGAAAGAGAGCCACAAAATATTATGTTGAAAAATAGTTGGAGACCAATAAATGTGATCCCAGGTTTGTTTAAAAGTTCTGTCTCTAATTATCACATGCACACATTTTTCTAAACGAGCAAAAAAAAAAAAATCAATTAATAAAAAAGTAATTTAAATAAATAAAATTATTTGGCTTGGTCCAGAGGGCTAAGATAAAAGAAATGGAAAATTATTCCCAGGTATTCTGTGTTAATTGAGAAACTCGCAGCATGTGTCTTGCTGAATTTCACAACTGTTGTGGACCAGTATCTCCTGTATGCCTTCCATTTCCCCCTTTTTGAAGGAGCTGTCATATATCTGTTCTACCTGTATGTTGGGGGGTAGCAGGGAAGAACTGCACTCAAGGACTCTCACCTGAGACCTGATTTTAGATAACAAGATTCTGGACTTCCACCTGACGTGATAATGGGATATAACTTTTGGCGGCCTTCGGAGGGGGTGAATATATTCTGCACGTGGGAAGGACATGAATAACTAGAGGGCAGAAGACAGATGGTGGTAACTTCCCACTATCTACACTACTAGAGATCTTCACTCCTTGGTGTCCTCGTCCTTGTGCAGTCCCATTCCACACCTATAGGACAGACCTCAGTAACCAAAAGGATGTTACAGAAATGGCAGCATATGATTTCCAAGCTGTTTCATAAGACACTGAAATTTCTGCCTTGCTTCCTCTTGGATCATTCTGTTCCCCTGTCACTAGAACATGTGGAAGCAGATAAATGGCTGATGGTGAAATAAATGGGTTCAATATTTATAGAGAACAGGCTGACAGCACAGAAAGAGTTATAAAACTATTTATAACCTTCGATCTGGTTAGTACCATAAATATACACTTATATTTTATATAAATTATATGTAATCATATATATATATATATATATGTATATATACAGACATGTATTATACATTTACATGGTCGAACCTCTGTCTCTAACTGTGAAAAAGCATTATTCTGGAAGTCCAGCATGTGGAAATGACTAAGTAAACTGCAGTTTATTAACCCAAGAGAGCTAGAAGCAGCATGTCTCACACTACCCTGAGGAACATTGTGTTCCCTGAGATGTTAACAGGTATTGCTAGAAAAACAGGTACTATGGCCAAAAAAATTAAGGAAGCAGTACTTTAAGATGTGAACTTTCTACTTATTTCCAAGTCTCCAGCACTATAATTTAAAACCCATATGATATTACAAGTAAATAAAGAAGAAATATGCTTTCATAGTACTGAAACCTACATTATTTTAATTGGGGTTAAAATAAATGCTACTCAGATAATAGACAGTGGTGAGTTTCAGTTAAATAGGGCAGACTGAACGTGTCAGTTTATTGCATTCTTTACCATTTTATCCCACTTAGAAGACAATACAGGGATTTTTAAAAGACATACACAGAAAAAAAGAATAGGAGAGAAGAAAATTTTAGAACTAGGAAAGCAAATTAAACAGTGGTTACTGACTTAGAAGACCAGGGAAAGCTGAAATTTCTGCCCACTGTGGAGGCCCTGGAGGAAGGCCAGGCACTTCTATAAGAGACGGAAACAGGGGGTTTGGTTAAAAATCTAAATGAGAAGCAGTGAGAGCCCAGGCCCCTTTCCTTACTCTCTGCAGCAGAGGGACTGTCCTTTATCAATCCTAAAAGGAAGTTTATGCTCTGGAAATGCTAAACCAGTGGGCCTCTTGCCTCAGTGACACCGATTCTAGGACACCCCATGACATCGCACAGACAACCTTACTGAAAAACGGAAGCATTTACAAGGAAAGGTAACAGGCCATGCTCTTCCCGGTTCAGCTGTGAGAAGGCTGGGAGGCAAGCTTATCATGCCTTCAGGAAAAAGACTGGAGGAAGGAAGGTGACTACATCAAGAGATAAGAGCCACAAGGAAGGACACATGGGGGCACACCAAGAAAATGGCCAGGCAGATCCCCTGCCTGAGAAACCCATACAAGTCTGCAATGCCCATGAGTCCATTCAGAGCCAGAAAATGGATTTATTTATTCATTTAGCGATTAATTATTGAGTGTTTACTATGTGCTGGGCCATGTTCCAGGCTCCAAAGATATAGCAATGTACAAAACAGAAAAAAGTCCCTGTCCTCATAAAGCTTACATTCTACTGAGATAAACAAAAGACCCACACCAAGAAGTTTCAGTATGATAGGACAAAGAAAAAATTCTAAAAGCTTCAAGAGAGTACAAAAACACAAACAATTAGGAACCAGAATGACATGGGACTTCTCAACAACAATGGGAGCTGGAAGCAATGCTTTCAAAATACTAAGTGAAAATGATTCCGAACCAAGAATCTCATACCTGGCCAAACTGTCAATCAAATGTGAGGGCAGAGTCATGACATTAGCAGCCTCAGAAATTTTACCTCCCATGTATTCTTCCTTAGAAGCCTACCAGAGGCTTATATTTCATTAAAATGAAGGAACAAACCATGAAACAGGAAGATCTGAAATCCAGGAAACAGAGGACATAATACAGATGAGGAAAAGTGAGATGCCAGGGCTGAGTGTTTATCAGACCTGGAGAGCAACCAACACAGACTGGAACGACAGGATCAAGGTATCCTAGAGGAATGTCTCCAAGTGAATGATTAAAGTAATAGATGACCTAATGGGTTTGAATTTGTTGAGAAGGGATTCATTTTTACAGCACAGTTTAGGGAAAGGTTAGTGGTTAAGTACATAGAGTATAACTATAGCTGGGAAAAAGAAATTTAAGTGAAATAAAATGTAATCAGCACACCCAGCACATGGTTGAGCTGTGAATATTTACATAGCAAAACTGATAAAAACTCTGAAAATTGATCTAACCCCAAGGTATATTTTTATATCTACATTGGGAGAAAGGAGAAAGACAAATGTGAGTGTGTGTGCACGTGTGAGTGTGTGGTGTGCATATGTACAGGGGTGCAAAAAGATTCAATTCTCATTTTTCACATTAGGAAGGCAATGGATAATACCTAAAACTGAAAAATAAAATAAATAACAATATATTCAAGATATTTAGAAATACGGAGACAAATTCCAGCTAAAAATGTTGAAAGTAATTCCAACTAAAAAGTAGGTAAGTGTACGACAAGAAATTGCTGTTTTCCTTGTAAGTTCATGCTGTACAATTTTCTGACTTTTCTTTTTTTAAAAAAACTGAGATATGATTTGCACACAGTACAATGTACAGATTTAAGTATACACTTGGATGAATTTTGAATATTTTGTCTTTTTAAACCATGTTCATATGTTCATTTGATGAAAATAAAATTAAAATTAAAAAAAACAAAACTTGTGGCACTCTTCAGAAATATTTTGTTTTTGGAAATGAAACTGAGAAGTGATTAAGAAGCCCTCCTTGAATACCCTGGTAAGTTTCTACCAGGAGCCTTCTTGGCCAGAAGAAGGGACTACTATTTCAACCCACCAGGGCCAGTTTATATTAAGAGTTCCAGGACAGGCATTTTTCCCAGCTTGTGGGCTGCATATTTTTAAAATACCCTTTACCTTCTTCCATTTTCGCATTAGAAATGAGTATCTGTCTCAAATGCTTGAGGAGGCCAGCCCAAGTAAACGTGCTGTATGCCAGTGAGTTCTCAGACATTTGAGGAATGTTACGAATACCCAGCATCTTGAATTCAGGATGGGGCACTAAATTCTCCATTAAGTCTCCTGTAAAGAAAAAACGATCCGCACTAAATTTTTTTTTAATCTCACACTGTTGCTACTGGCCTATCCACATGATTTGATGGTTTTCCAGGCCAAATGTGCTTTCTCCTTTAAGGCTAAAATTGTTTAACTTTAAAATATAAATAAAATTTCAGTGACAATGTCTATTAAAGACTAAATAGTTACTCCATTTTAGCACCTGAGTATGGATAAAGTACACATTTGCCAAAAACGAAAGGAGTTTAGAAACTAATTGGAAATGTGAATGAAATATTTAGTTAAACCCCAGGAAAACAAATTAAATATGAAGGCTAATATGATTTTCATAGCATCATGTGTTCAATAAATATTCCTTTAGGAATTTTCCTAGATCTTTTATTTATTTTAGCTGGTTAAAATGATAATCAAAACCTGTTAACATGAAATCCTACTAGAAAAGAAGACAGGATGAGTAATTTCTTAAGACAGGAATGTGCCTGTCTTTAGAAACTTGTATTTGTAAAAAAAATTTAGACTTAAGGAGAAAGGCTAATTTGCTTTGTACTCAAAGCTGTCTTATTTATAAAAATACCTAAGGGAGAAAGAAAAGCATATTACCACAATTTGAAATATATAACATTGAATACAAGCCCGTATCATATGTCCTATTGAAAATAATATTTTGACACAAACATATAAAATGTTACATAAATGATCTCATGCTAGTGGAGTTTCCTCTAAATGTAATAATCCTCTTCTATAAACTATCTCGAGCTGAATTCAATTGCATAGCATGAGTAAACAGAGCACTCAGCAAATAATACCTGAGAACTATTGCAAGAATTATTCTCATCCTGCTCTCCCTTCCAGCTTTCTTGTTCAATTACTCCCACCATAACCATTCTTTTGAGACCCTAATCCACCGACCTCCTGCTTCTCAATCCATCAGTCTACCCCTTCACTTCCTTTCTTATCTAGCTCTTTGCCCTCTGACTCTTCATTAGATCTTTCTGGTGAAATCCCAACCCTAGATCAGCCCCATTCCTCACATTCTCTATGCCTGTTAGCGCAAAGTCACATCATTGCAGCCCGGGATCCCTCTGAATCCACAATTCCCAAACACAACGCTGATGCTCACCTGGACACCTTTGGCCCACACCTATTCTCTGAACTCCAGACCCTTATACCCTCATTCAACAAATATTTTATTGTGTGCTCTACTGTTAGCCATGATCTATTCTAGGCAGTGGGGAGATAACAGTAAATAAAACACACACAAATCTCTGTCCTTATGGAGCATACATTCTAGTGGAGAAAGACAAATAATAATAAACAAATAAAACGTTTAGTTTGTCAGAGATGAGTACTAGAGGAGAAAAACAGGGTATGCAAGGGGTTTAAGAGATCCACAATTTGGGGGGAGTGCAAATTTTAAATATGATGATTCCGGAAGGCTTCTCCAAGAAGGTGATGTCACCTCAAAGACTTGAGGGGGGAAATGAATCGTACAGATAGCTGAGAGCGAACATTAAGTGCAGATCCCCTGGGATGGTGGTCCGCCAGATATGTGAGGAACAGCATGGAGACCAATGCGGCTGGAGGAGTATCAGGGGGAGAGCAATGGAATATAAGATCAGGAAAGTAATGGGGGAAGAGGGGTATATGATAGAACAAAACTTTGAGTTTCAAATATGTCTATCAAATGATGAATAGATAATGAAATGTTACCTCATGGAAAATACCAATGAAATATTATTTAACCATAAAAAGGAGTGAAAGACTGGCATGGGCTACAACATGGATGATCCTCAAAAATATTATGCTAAGTGAAAGGAGCCAATCACAAAAGGTCACATATTGTATATTCCATTTATATGCAATGTCTGGAATAGGCAATCTATGAGACAGAAGATGGATTAGTGGTTGCCTAAGGCTGGGAAGTTTGGGGAAATGGGGACTGACTGCTAATGGTATGTGGTTTCTTTATGGGGTGTGCCGGTTTGAAAGTATTATGTACCCCTAGAAGAGCCATGTTTTAATCCTGATTTAATCTCGTGGGGGTAGCTGTTTCATTTAATCCTGATTCTATATTGTAGGGCAGAAACTTGTGATTAAATTATTTCCACAGAGATGTGACATGCCCAATTGTGGGTGTGATCTTTTAATTAGATGAAATGTGACTCTATCCATTCAAGGAGGGTCAAGGATTAGATTACTGGAATCCTTTAAAAGAGGAAACATTTTGAAGAGAGAGCATAGCTGACAGGCAGAGCTGATGTAGACATTTGGAGATTGAGACAGAAATAGCCCGGATGCTAAGCAAGGACTCACGGAAATAGCCAGAACCTGATGAGAAGAAGTCTTTGGCCCCGGCAGATGCTAAGCTAAGAGATGAAATCCAGAGTTTTGTCCTGGAGCAGTTAAGTGAATATTACAGATGCTTAGAAAGGAAACCACTGGCATCGGAGGCTGGCAGCAACAGAACTGGGAACAAGGACCAGCATATGCCAGCCACATGCCTTCCCAGACCACCCTTCCTTGAGTTAAGGTATCTTTCTCTGGATGCCTTAGGTAGGATCTATTTATGACCTTAGAACTATAAACTTGCAACTTATTAAATTCCCTTTTTAAAAGCCATTCCATTTCTGGCATATTGCTTTCCAGCAGCATTAGCAAACTAATAGATGGGGTGATGAAAATATTCTAAAATTAACTGTGGTGATGGTTGCACAATTCTGTGAATATACTAAAAACCAATGGATTGTACACTTTAAATGGATAAATTGTGTGGTATGTGCATTACATATCAATAAAGTAATTTTTTTAAAAAAAGGAAGATGAGAAAGAATCCTGAAGAAAAAGTCAGTGGGAATCCACCACTTTTGAGAAATTTAGCAACTTCTCAAAACGTTTCAATTAGACAGTTCAGAAATTCAAGCAGATCTGAAAGAAGGTTTTTGAGATGAGGGAGACATGAGTATATCTGTAGGTAAGGAAAGGAACCAGTGAAGAATAAACTTTGAGATTTTCAGAATGTAAGACTTTCCCACAAATAACACGCAGGAGTTCAAATACCTAATGGATTTCTTCTGTAGTGAAATGAGCCTTCTGCAGAGTAAGTAGGCTGGAACACACTTCCCAGTTGATGTGCAAGGACTTGATTCATATCATCAAAGGAAATCTGTCTGATATTCATCAGTTTTGCACAGATCTTATGAACAGCATCATTCTCATGAACAAGTAGGGCATCCGAAGATCGGTACAAGTGAGAAAGAGTCAAAATGGAGTTGTAGTTCTGAACAATAACCTAGAGGGAAAAAGTTCAGTCATAAAAAGGCAGGATAAATTAGTGGTTAAAAGCTAGTCTGTAAAGACACCCTGTCTGGCTTCAAATCCTGGCCTTAATACTTTCTAGTTGTATGACTTTAATGAATCTCTCTATGCCTCAGTATTGTCTTCTGTAAAATGGGGATAATAATTATACTGGCCTTCTAGAGTTGTGAGGATTAATAATATAATGCAAGTAAAGCACTTAAACAGTGCCTGTAACATAATAAGAATTCAATAAACATTACCTATTAGCACACTTTCTTGCTCCATCATTTCGTATAGTAACTTATTTGACCTCCATTTTATTGTTTCTCCTACTAGGCTGATCAAGAGGAAATTGGCCTGGATATAAATGTCTTCCCAAAGGAAAGAAATAAAAATTATTTAATTGTTGGCAATGGCCTTATGAACCTCAACATGAGGTCAAGGTCCCTGTACATACTGTAGCCAGAAGAACTAATCCAGGAATAGGTACATGAAAAAAGACGCAAAATCATCTTCTTTGGAGTTTTTAAAAACAAGGATACCTCATTTGTTTGGAAGAGTTTAAGCACAGATAAGTGAAGTGCTCGTAAAAATAAGAGATTGAAAATCACACCTGAAGCTGTAACTTAATATTTCCAAAGAAAGAGTGGGGGCAATCTTTTACACACATTTATTTCAATTGGCAAAAAAACAAAATATACATTTTTCAATTAATATTTCATACCTCTCCAGTTCCATAAGGCCATATAATCTGATTCATTCTCAAAGAGTTTGAGTACTGGTCTTGTAAATTCTGGGTAACAAAGGCTCCTAGCCCTGATCCAGTACCCCCAGCCATACTCATTATGATGAAAAAACCACTCAGAGAGTCACATTTCTCCACTTCCTTCTGAATTAGATTCATTATAGATTCTTCATGCTTGGGTCCATGAACAGAGTAACTATGCAATGCAAAGGAAACAAATATAAAATACCATTAAATTTAACAAAAGAGATGCAATGCAGGGAAAAAGACATAGGACAGAGGGACCTTTTCAAAGCTATGGAAGTGAACTAATTCTCATGAAAGGTATAGATACCTGACTGGCAACATTTAAAATACAAAAGTTAAATATAATTAACAGATGACTAGGACTGCTAGAAGAATGGATTTATTGGGTATAGAAAGTTGTCTTTTGTAGGGCATTCCTTTAGCTGGAGTCTAAAATTATCAGGTAGTTCTGTATGTTTACAGTACAACATAATATTCAATATTCACAATGCAGTGGTTCTCAAATTTTGTGACACATTAGAATCACCTAGGGAGCTTTGGAAAAATCCCACCCTCCATGCTTTACTCCAGACCAATTAAATCAGAATCTTTGGAAGTGAGCCCTAGGCATAAGGATTTTCTAAAGAATCTTAGGAAATTCTAACATGCAGCAAAGTTTGGGAACTATTCCCTTATTAACTGGAATATCTGCCAGATAAAGATATTGTATTGACAATAAGTTAGCTGGCAGTATGACACTGAAAAAGGTGGAAAACTTTGCTGCAAGGGATCTGTGGTTCCATCATTACCTGCACCTGAAGCATAGACATACAGAGAAAACTTTTTTCTGGGTAAAGTAAAACTTGAAATTGTAAGGCAGCAATTTCAAGGTTATGAGCCCGGCATATCAACTGTGCAGCTATGACCAGATTGTTCATTAATCAGCTCTATAGCTGTAACTAAACTAAAAATTATGAGGAATTACTCTTACCCATATGCCCAGTTATTTCCCGAACCTTGCTTTTGACAGAAGCATGAATGCTGACCATATTTCCATAGACCAGACTGGGCAGCTTTTGACAGTGTTTGATTGATAACTTTAGGTTCCATATCAACAAGTACAGCCCGGGCAACTAGAACTGGAAGAGGGGAAAAAAAATCAAAAGAAAAACTATTTCATGCGTTTTATTTGAGTTAACTCAGAACATTAACTTCTAAGTCCAGAAAAAAAAGATCCAGAAGATGGGGATGGGAAGATCTGTCAACCTGCTATGAAATCCAGGTGGGTAGCCACAGGTATTTGCAGATGCCTCCTAACACCCGGCATTTTGCTCAACAGGATGACTCAGTGTTGGCTAAAACGATCACTTGTGTCAGGTCTACAAACATCTCCTGAGTGCTTACAATGTGCTATGCATAGTGGTGGAATGCAAAGATAAAGACAACATCCAACTAGCCCTAGAAGAACTTATGGTTAAAGGAGAGATAAAAGACATCAACACTTAATCACATGTGATTACCATGTGACACAGTATTCCCCAGTGAACACATACTAAAGGAACAACATATTTAGTGGAATAAAATACCATTGGCACAACAACCAGCTCTAGATCTCTGGAGCATAAAGTAAAGAAAGAGGGGATAGAAGAAGTGACAGATGAGGCTGGAAAGGAGGCAGGACTCAGGTGTTGGAAGTTCCTGTACGCAATGCTAAAAAGCTTGAACTTTTATCTTTTTGGCAATGACAAACCACTGAAAATTTTTAAGACGGTCTATGTTTTTAACTTCGGCAGTCTGGAAGATGTGATGTCAGAAGACCCCAGGGCAGGGAAACTTAGAAATTTGAAACAGTTCAGGTGAGAAAGGATAGGGGACTGAACTAAAGCGACATCAGTGAAAACAGAAAGGAGAGAACAGTTTCAAAAGATACATCAGAGGTAAAATAAGCAGATCTTGATGTTTGATGGTATATGAGTAGCAGGAGTGCAGTTTTGAAGGAAAGATAATGAATGAATGTGGAAATGCTGAGTTTGAAGTACACGTGGGAGAGGCAGGTAGAAATATCCACCAATTAGCCTGCAGTTTGGAAGAGAGGTTGTGACCAGAGATTTGAGTCATTTGTGTAGAAGATGTAATAAATTATGAAAGTGAGTGAAGCTTCCAAGAGAGAACTATACAAGTGAAGAAAGAGGAGAGCCTGGGATGGAACCACTGGAGATGGGACATTCAGAGACTAAGGCAGTTTCAAGAAGGGAGTTTTACAGTGAGAATCATCAACTGCAGCATAGAAGTTAAATGAATTAAGAAAAGAAAAGCAGGTAACTTTTTCTTAGAGCAACTTCAGTTGTGGTGGAGAGCAGAAGCAGGAATATAGAGGGTTAAGAAAGGTTCTCCTTTGAGGATTTTAGATGAGAAGGCAAAGAGAAGTAAGAAGGAAGAAGAGACCTGCAATCAAGAGATTTTCTTTGTTTTGTGTTAGGCAAGATTTAAGCATGTTCATGTGCTGAGGGGAAGATGCCACAGGAAAGGACAAAGATTGTTAATACAGAAACAGAGGGGTGGTAGCAAAGTCAGGTCCCTAGTGACATGGGAAGGGATGGGCTTCAAACAACAAGTGGAGAGTCTGGCCTTAAAGAGCTTGGTTAGATCAGAGTAAAGGAGAAGACTGTGAACCACACATACCTCCATTTTCTTCCTCAGTGAAAAATCTTTCTTTGCAAGAAGCTTGGTATATCTCATTCTCTCTCTTTGAGCAGAGTCCCTGGGAACAGTGTGAGTCACTAAATAGAGTATCAAACACTTCAAATCCAATCTGATTGCCACATTGACCAAGTTGCACTGTTACTATTGACATGCTGAGCCACAAAGTAGAACTATTACCACAAAGCAGTGAAGCTGTAATAGAAAAATATAGGCTTTGAGAACCAATACATTACTAACAAGAACAAATAAAATGCCACATGCGTTTATACCTCAATAAAAAATATGCTATATATGTAGTGTAGTTGATGAAATAGTCATGTTGTCTAAGGAGCCAGCCATTCAAGGAAGTGCTTTTTCTTCTTATGGCTTTGGGATTTGTGCTTTACTGAACCCAAACATGCTGATACACAGCTCAATAGCTTCCAAAATCTGATTTATACTCACTATTTTCCTCAGCATGCATTTAAAACAAACAAAATGAATGCTTTTTAGAATAAGCAAATGCATAGAAACAAACAGGGGCCAGGGGTGGCGAGGAGAAGAGGGAGTTATTGCTTAATGGGCGCAGGGTTTCTGTTCAAGGTGATGAAAAAGTTTGGGTGATGATACTGGTAATAGTAGCCCAATATTGTGATAGCAGCACCACTGAATTGTACACCTGAAATTAATCAAAAGGAAAATTTTGAGTTGTATATACGTTACTACAATAAAAAGCTAAAAAAATAATTTGTAAATGCACACAGAGAAAAACCATGAATTAAGCAATTTTAACCTGAAAACATTTAGGAGTATTCCAAAGGTTTTTGTAACTAAAAAAAAAAAACGCTGCTCGAAGGAAGGAATTAATAATGCTCACTTCACAGAAATTAGTTCAGCAATCGTACATTTAATAAATGGTAATTTTATCTCTTTTATATAATGATTTTCTCTCTATACATCAACCTTCTTTCTGGACCAATAACTACAGCAATACTTATAAGTAAAATTTTGTGTTTAGCTCAGTAGGACAGCAGAAAAGATGGAGCTTGGAGAAAGAAGACCAGTTGAAATATCAGGCCATTAACATAAATTTTAACAACGAAAACAATTTGTTATAGAGACTTCGCCCCACGTCTATGCAGCACTGGAAACGAGTATTAGCCAGGCTTTATAACCCTGCAAAATAGGTATTATTATTATTCTCATTTTACAGATAAGGAAATTGAGGCTCTGAAATGTTATATGACTTTTCCAAAGCCATCCAACTAGTAAACAGCAAAGCCTAGACTCTTCCTTAATCCCACCGGCCCAAGAACCCCACCTTAGCCCCACTCACTGATAGCCCCTGGATCGTAGTTTCTGTCCGGTTCAAACTTCAGAGGGCCCGCCTCTCATTATGCGCATGCTCACTTTCAACAATTTTTTTTTTCAACCAAAGAACTACCCAGAACGAATGCGCATGTTCCACAAACGAAGTGGTTTTTTTTTTTTTTTTTTTAAATCCTATTTAGAAAGGTTATTTACGCATGTTCAATTTCAAGGTAGCGACTTCAGATATAGTACGCATGCTCACTGTCCAAGCGCTTTTGCTGACAATGCGCATGATCTAGCTTCTGAGCGAGGCTTCGGCTAGTATCCTGCGCATGTTTCTGCCAGTACTTTGATCCAGGCGCTAGTTCTACGCATGTCCACTGCCCACAGTTCGACTTCACGGGACCCTATACGCATGCTCTAACGCTGAACTTGAGGAGCCAGTCTAGGGCCCAGCGCAGACGCACTGAGCCTAAGCAGCCAGTGATGGCGGCAGCGGCAGGAGTGGCTGCGGCGGGTCCGGGCCCATGAGGCGAAGACGGAGGCGGGACGGCTTTAACCCAACGCCGGACTTCCGATACAGGGAAGCTGTGGACATGGCAGGAGTGTTTGACATAGATCTGGACCAGCCAGAGGACGCGGGCTCTGAGGATGAGCTGGAGGAGGGGGTGAGGCCCGGGTCCCGGGGGGCCCGAGGTGACACGGCCGGGGCGGCGGCGCGGGCCTAGGAAGCCGGCTCGCCCGAGAGCGCGGAGACCCAGAGGGGCGCGTGTAGTCTGTAGGAGGAGCTGAGGTGTGCGGCGGCCCGAGGCTGGGGAACCGGGAGGGGCGGATCTGGCTCTAGGTGTGAGGCCACTCCTAGGCGCAGGTGTAGGTCGGGCGCCCAGCCCCAGATCAGCGCAGCCCGGAGCAATCTGTGTGTGGAGGGAATGAGCAAGAGCGCGTGATCGATTCCTTGAGCTGGTGGACTTGATTGTGGCGGGGCGTGGGTGGTGTGAGTGTGTGTTGGGGGCAGTGGAACCGCGGTTGTTGGGTGTCCCGTGCAGGTGAAGCGCGAAGGGTTTCCCTTCAAGTGTAAAGTTTCAGATATTAAATCCTCAGACCTCCCGCAACCACCTCTCTTCTCGGCCTGTCGCTTCTCTCCTAGGAAGCGCTCAGCTGTTAGAAGTGACAGCTGAAAACTTCTGTCGGGAGTAGCGCTGCCGCTGCTGTTACAGCCACCAGGAGTTTTATTTCGGGAGCAAGGGGGCTCTGCTGCATCTTCCAGGGTTTGTTTGTTTGCTTTTTTTTTTTTTTTTAACCCCATTCCGTGTGATTTGTTTTTTAAAAAGCATTTATAACGACACACGGCATATGTAATTCACTTTTGCCCTAGTTGACAATGTCTATATTTTTCCTAAATAATTAGTGTAATTTTGGGGTGGAAAAACCCAGTGTTGACAGCTGTGATTTGGCTTGCCAAAAATAAATTGCTTGAACTGCGACTTGTGAGTGGCGGTGTGAGGGTTTTACAGTAATATAAGGTGCTAAATTTAGAATTGTTTTCCTTAATGCATAGGTTGATTTTTTCCTTTGCTATCTTATTCTTTTGTTCTTTGTGGAATATCATCCTCTTTTCAAGATGAATTTATTGAGAAGTCACAAGTTGCACTTGAAGTTAAAAAATGATCATTGATTCTGGGCTAATGATCATCGTTGATAACCTCATGGTAATTTAGGCTCTGAACTTCACTGTAAATGAGTACATTGGTTAATGGCTGAAGATAGACGTTTGTTCTCACTACATAAAGGCTTCTCTTCTTTTCCATGCTTCCAATTTTCCTCCTTTGGCAAATAAATTGTGACCTGCTTATAGGCAGAAGATTCAGATGCTATATATAAAGAACTTTGAACACTTTAAGAAGCTAATTAAGTGAGCTAAAATAATGCTATTCTTTTCATAGTCAAGTGAGTCTAAATAAAAATCACACAGGTTAGTTGTGGTTAATGGTATGTGCTTTTTAAACTAATATGGAATTCCAGTTATCTTAATGGAACACTGTGATGCACTAAATACAACTTGAAACAAATATGAGATTGCTTTTTTAATACTGGTAACTCTGCGTCTTTTTCTTTTCCTTCCCCAGCTTTCATTACATAAACCATATGTATCTGTGATAGCAGCTCCATATGATTGTAGTTTTGGAGCAGGGCAGGATAGAAAACTGAATAGGAAAGGTGCTTTATATCTTCATCAGTTGAATTGATGGAATTTCCAGAATACAGTTTTCTCTTCCTTTGAAAGCATACAGCTGTATTAAGATTTCTGTTCTGAACTGGGATCTCCTTGGAGTTCAGTAGGTGGTCCAGTTTTGGCCTAGTCCTGATGAGGAACTATGGAGAAAGCAGAAAATTTTGAAGAAGAACCTTCATTAAAATATATCTTACTTGGCAATGCTTTTGGAGCTGAAATTGTTTCTTTTGGCTGTGTTATTCTAAGAGGTACCTCAAATGGACAAGGGGCAGAGAGATAATTGCAGGAGATCACATAGTGGTAGTTATTCTGACTCAGTTCAGGAAGCTTCACTGTACAGCTTTTTCATTTCACTGTATAGTCTTGTTCATGATGTACCTCTTTGTGGTGTGGCAAAAGCTAGTTCAAATATCTCCTACCACGTTCACTGACTTTGTGAGCTGTAGTAAATTGCTTAACCTCTCGCAAACTTATTTCTCCCTATAAAATGAGGATTACAAGAGATAAAATATATAAAGTACTTTCAAAATATCCTGGCATATTAAGCAGTTAGCTAGTTCATGGAAATACGGCTTGTCAGATTTACTCATTGCTAACAAACCAAGCATTTGAGTTTACCCTCATCTGTGCCTTAGAGAATTAATAATAAATGCCATAATACCAGAGGTACTGCATTTTTAGAAATGTAGTATCATATTTGAAAAAAACAAAACAAAACATTATAGTTCTTTTTAGAGATGTTTGCTTTCTAGGTATGTTGCATCATGTGAATTCTTATTGGTAAATATGATGCATTTACATAGCATAGTTAATTATTCAGACAATAAAAGATGTAGACACTCAAATGGTGCTTTTTATGGGAAAAATTGAATGTCTGCCACTTACAAAAAGTAAGGACTGATTAAATACCTCAGGGGAATGTATTAAAACCAATGAGTAAGAGGATTTTTATTGTCTTTTTAAATTTTTCGTTAGATTTTAAAAATGTCAGAAACGACTCTGCTTTCTGTTGAGACAAAGTTAAGAGAGTAAAAAACTGTAATACAATAAAAAAAATCTTTATCTTTACTAATTCAACATTTGGAATGGTCACAAAGGTTTACTGTGCAATTTCAGATTGGCAACATCAGATCTTTAGTGAACAAAAAGTTCAAAATTTTTTAGTGCTTTGCAAAAGCTGTATATATAGTATGTATTCAGTATTCACGATTATGAACAATTATAGAAAAACATCTCATTATCGATGCTTATCTTGCTTTGTAATATATACTTACCATAAAGCAACAACTATTTTTAAATAGTCCAAGATTTTGGTAAAGTTTTACCCCTTTCTCCCACTTCTTCTGAATTAGTGGATTTTATTTTATAAGGAAACTTCTGCAGACAGCCAAGCAAGTGGATTAATGATATAATGAATATCTGGATTAAGGAAAATTTCACTCATTTTGGAACAGTTTATTTAAATTTGTATAAAATGTGCTCTTGTTCATTGGGACTTTAGGCATTTTAAGTTTGTATACATTTTTTTTTAACATGGGCAGGCACCGGGAATCGAACCTGGGTCCTTGGGCATGGCAGGCAAGCACTCTTACCTGCTGAGCCACCGTGGCCCTGTATACATTTTTTTTTTTCTAATAGAATACATGTGCCCTTTATTACAAATAAGAAAATTGTGAAACATTTAGTTAACCTAAGATCCAGTTACAGTGCACAATTTATTTATTTACTGAGGACATACTAAATGTCATAATAAATGTCATACCATAATACCTGTATACATTTTTAATTTAAAACTTTACAAGTAGTCATTTTGATAAGCTAGTTTGAAGCAGTGTATTTGTATAATACCTTAGATAAGCAGGAGCTACTTTGTCAATCAGTGTTACACGAAAAAGCATTGGATGGGTCACGAAGCTTAAAGCAGGGCAAAAAATCTTGAATAAGGAATTTCATGTGAAGGAGATTGGTCAGTGTGTAATATAATGTTAGCTTTATTCTCTGGTGTGAGACTTTTCTAAAGGTGACACTGAATAGCAGAAAGGAATTGTGCCTCAAATGCTTCTGTTCCAGAAGATAACGGTAGGAAGTCATAAGTACAGATGCAGGTGGGTAATATAGGCCTGGCCAGCTCCGGAAATGAAACATAGCCACAGGGCATAACTTGTGAGGTGGCTTCAAAGCCATGGTTCAGTTTTAACTGCTCTGTGGCCTTTAATTTAGAATTAAGTAAAAATAACATTAAGAAAAAACAATTTTGTATTACCAGTTTTATCACAACTGAGAGAAGTTAGTCTTTTGTCTTAAAAGCGAAGCCATCAAGGTGATTATGTGGTGCAACAGACAAAAAATACATTTAACCCCTTTCCCACACACAACAAAAGAAACTGTATCACGTAGAAACTATGAGACTTCTCTGCACTATCCATTAGCAAAACTTTATGATCAACCCAAATGGAAACTCTGTACAATTTAAGCATTAACTCCATGTTTCCTACCCCTACTCCAACCCTCAGTAACCTATTTTCTAGATTCTGACTCTATGAGTTTGCTTATTCTAATTATTTATATCACTGAGGTCATACACTATTTGTCCTTTTGTGTCAGGCTTATTTCATTCAACATGGTTTCTTCAAAGTTCATCCATATTGTTGCATGTATCGGAACTTCCCTTTTTTTCGAAACAGTTTTATTCACACACTATACAGTCCATCCGAAATGTACTATCAGGGGCTCTCAGTATAATCACAGAGCTGTGCCTTTGCCACAATCAATTTTGGAACATTTTCAAAGCTCCCAGAAGAAAAACCCCATGTCCCTTATACCCCATATTATTGACACAACATCAGTGTGGTACCTTTGTTACAATTGATGGAAGAGCATTAAGATGTTACTGTTAACTATAGTCCATACTTAGCGTTAGGTGCATTTTTCCCCATATACTATCCTATTATTAACACTTTGTAATAGTGACATGCATTTGTTCTAACACATGGAAGAATATTCTTGTGTTTGTACTATTCACCTTCATCATCTACAACAGGGTTCACTGTTATACAACCCCTTGTTACATCCTCTAGTTTTCCTTCTAGTGATATACACTACTTCCCCTTTTAGCCACAATCACACACATACAATTCAGTACTGTTATTTTACATACACGGTAGTGTGCTACCATCACTCTGTCCTTTTCCAAACATTTACAATCAAACTTATTAACAATTTATGCACAAATTAAGCATCAGTTTTCCATTCTCTGTCCTCATTTTATCTTCTTGTACCCTGCATTCTAGATATTAATTCCATGAGCTTGCCCTGTATGTTTAGTTCATATTTGTGAGATCATACCATATTTGTCCTTTTGTGTCTGGCTTATTTCATTTGGCATAATGTTCTCCAGGTTCATCTGTGTTGTTACATGCATCAGGACTTCATTCCTTCTTACGGCTGAATAATGTTCTGTTTTATGTATATGCCACCTTTTATTTATCCATTCATCAGTTGATGGACACTTGGGTTGATTCCACCCTTTAGCAATTGTGAATAATGCCTTTATGAACATTGTTTTGCAAATATCTGTTTTTGGTCCCTCTTTCAATTCTTTTCAATATACCTAAAAGTGGCATCGCTGGGTCGTACAGTAATTCTATACTTTCTGAGGAACTGCCAAATTGTCTTCTATGGTAGCGGTACCATTTTATATTCCCACTGTCAGTGAAGTTTTCCTATTTTTACACATCCTCTCCAGCACTTGTAATTTTCTGTTTTTTTTTTTAATAGTAGCCATTCTTGTGAGTGTGAAAAGGTATCTCATTGTGGTTTTGATTTGTATTACCCTATTAACTAGTGATGTGGAATATATTTTCATGTGCTTTTCAGCCATTTCTAAATCTTTGGAGAAATGTCTATTCATGTCTTTTATTGCCTTTTTAAAAAATGGGTTTTGTTTCCCTTTTTTATTGTTCAGTTCTAGGGTTTCTTTATATATTCTGGATGTAAAACTCTTAACAGATATATAGTTTCCAAGTATTTTCTCCCATTGTATAGGTTGTCTTTTTTTACTTTCATGATAAACTCATGATGCACATACGTTTTGAATTATGAAGAAGCTCCATCTTTATGTCTTTTCCTTTGTTGCTCGTGCTTTGGGTGTAAAGTCCAAGTCACCAGTGCCTAACACAAGGTCTTATTTTTTTTTCTCCTGATAATGCCTCGTCTACATGCTTCAGTCTAATTATGAAACATGCATCTTTAGTGTTAGACATCATTTTGCCTTGTTTATGCTATCAGCAAGTTATGACTAAAATACCCAGTAAATAATTAACTTTTTTTTTCTTGGTGTTTGAGCATCTCTTCTGTAAGAATAATACACAGTTTTCATTGTGCATCTTGACTATGCACTGGTACTGTTTAAAAAGGTATGTTCATTTTTTCTCCTAATATTTTGATACTTATTGCTTAAAAACTTCCATCTAATTTTCAGAATCCTATTTTCAATTAAGTGATACCTTTAGCATAAAGTGTTCATAATCAGGCTGTATTCCAGAATATACATTTTAAAGCTATATTTTATATTAATAACTGAATTTCTTCTGCCAAGTTATTGTTTTTTTATTTTAAAGTTTAGTGACTTTTACTATATTTATAGAATTGTAAATCATCACCACAATTTGATTATAGAACATTTCTGTCACTCTGAAAAAGGAACCTTGGGACCATTTCTCCTCATTCTTACCTCCAGTCCTAGGCAACCACTAATCTACTTTACATCTTTCTAGATTTGTCTTTTCTGAACAGTCTATATAAATAGAATCATACATTATATGTATCCTTTTGTATCAGGTTTCTTTTGTGTAGCGTAATGTTTTTGAGGCTCTTGAAGATTTACTCCTATTTTCTTCTAAGAATTTTAAAATTTTAGCTCTTGCATTAGGTCTGTGATCCATTTTGAATTAATTTTTGTGTATGGTATGAGGTAGAGGTTAAAATTTAATTTTTTTATGTGGATATCCAGTTGTCCCAGCACTGTCTTTTTCACGTGAGTTTCTTGGCATCTTTGTGAAAAATCAGTTGCCTGTAAATATAAGAGTTTATTTCTGGGTCCTCAGTTCTATACCATTGTTGCTATTCTATTGCTCTAAATATCTTTCCTTATAAAATTGCCAAACTGTCTTGATTGCTGTGGCTTTGGAGCAAGTTCTGAAATGAGGAAGTGTGAATCCTCAACTTTGTTCTTCTTTTTTTCAAGATTGTTTTGGCTATTCTTGGTCCCTTCCGTTTATATATGAATTCTAGGATCACCTTCTCAATTTCTACAAGAAAGAAACTTGGAAATTTGATATGGATTGCATTGAATCTGTAGACCAATTTGGTTAGTAACACCATCTTAATAATAGTAAGTCTTCTGATCAATAAACATGGAATGTCTTTCCATTAATTTAGGTCTTCGTTAATTTCTTACAACAATGTTTTATAGTTTTCAGTGTTCAAGTTTTCTACTTCTGTTAAGTTTATACCTAAGTATTTTATTCTTTCTGATGCTATTGAGAATGGAATTATGTTAATTTAATTTTTGGATTGTTCATTACTAGTGTATAGAAGGTTAATTCATTTTTGTACCCATTTATTCAATGGTCAGAATAAATGTTTGCCCAGCAGGATTCCTGTTTGAGAGTGTTGCTTAAATATTTTGCCTTGATCAACCACATTGTATACTACAATATTTAGATTGGTTGCAGTTACCTTTATATTATTAGCTATTAACTGTATTAATAGCATAGGTTAGTTATGTGGTTAGCATTATGTTAGTCTCTGTCAGAAGCATATCAGAATAGCACTTTGGTAAATCATTGATTTAGTAACTCATACTTGAACAAGAGTGTCTTTAAGTTTCATAACACAAAAAATATATATTTGAATAGATATGTAATTTTTGAAGGAAAAATCACCTGATTTATTTATAGATCATTGATGAGTATCATCTATAGCTCAGTTTTTGTATAAAATTAAACGTAAATCCCCAAGATATTATTTGTATACCTTATTTTGTTCATATTTCCCTGTTATTGAAGTGTAGAGAATTTTAAGCCATTTAATTTCATTTGTTCTTCTTCAGCAAAGAATTAAACGTTAAAATTTTATATTAATGAGATTATTGATTTTTATAACTTTAACATATTTTTCAGGGTCAGTTAAATGAAAGCATGGACCATGGGGGAGTTGGACCATATGAACTGTAAGTCTATATGAAAAGATTTTCATTATGCTATTTTTTTTACAAGGTTTATCATCTCCAGTTCATAGCTATCGTGTGATTCCAGCAACCTGCTCTTAAATATCTAGTTGTATTCACAGACTTTGTTTATTGAGTTTGGCACCAAAATATCAGTTTTGAGATTGTTTATGGATTTTGAAAAAAAGATATTCGTTCATATTCAGTGTAAACTGAATATAGGTCTGACTTGATTTGGAATTTTTATTAGTTTAATATGGAGACCCACATTTCTTACCTTCTTTAAGCTTAAAAATAAAATTTTTAGAAATGCCCCTCAAATCAATTGCTTCTTGTATTGCCTTCAGTACATCAGTCAAACAGAGATTGATGTAATGTTAAATCATTTTAGACAAGCTCATTTGTACTAGGCAGGGAGACTGAGACAATTACTTATATAGAAAGGGTTTAAGTGGCAGACAAAATTGTCACCTCTTCTGGAGTCTTTAAGATAAAGCTAATAGCAGACATGGAAACTTGCATGTGTAAGTTTTATTAGCAAGAATTCTTGAGGCATACAGACTTGAACTAATTGGATATTTTTAGAAAGTTCCAGGATTTTCTACTGAAGTTGCTAAATGAGGTTGGATAGTACCTAATCTCATAGATATTTTGAATGAACTAAATTTTAATAACAAGAAGACTTTTTTTCTTTGTCTAATAAACTCATGCTAATTTGCTTTAGTTTGAGGGTTCTTGATGCTTATAAAAATAAATAATCTGTAGCACATTCTGTGAACAAGCAAATAAGCAAGTGATATCAGGGCACCCCAATTTTAACCTGCCACATCATTGAATCATGAGTTTTATTTAGAGCACAGATACTAAATTTGCTATCATGTATTTTTTTCCTTTTACTTAATTATGTTTCTCTTTCTCCTCTTTCTAACACTATGCTAAAGGTAATTTAACTTTTTTGCAAATTTATTTTTGGTTTTGCTCTTTTCCCCAGTGGCATGGAACATTGTGAGAAATTTGAAATCTCAGAAACTAGTGTGAACAGAGGGCCAGAAAAAATCAGACCAGAATGTTTTGAGCTACTTCGGGTACTTGGCAAAGGGGGCTATGGAAAGGTAGGAAGTAATTTTTGAAATGAGAACTGTTGTCTGTCTTTGATAGATTGATTTTTACACCCTAGTTCCAGCAATTTTCTTCAGTTTTTGTTTGTTAGCAACAGCAAAGGATATGAGCACTTACTTGGTATTTTTCAAGGTATGTACAGAAGTCTGTTTGGCCCTCATCTTCCTATAACCACACATTTAAAAGGCTGGCACATAATAGGCACTGAGTAAATATTTGTTGAATAAATAGTCTATACTAGGCAAACACTGAATTAAAGGATTCATTTCTTCCTTCGGTTAAATGTTACCCTCTGTAGGTGTCCTCCTGTTTTTTTTTGGAAAATAACAATTCCTTGTATAGAATTTATGTGATAACAAGCATGACATAAACTGAGATACCAGAGTTGGGCCACTGTGCAGGCAGGTGGGTGACTCCCATGTGAAGCACTCATCTTGGGAAGGACAACCCCAAGTCACTTTACATAAATTATTTACACACCTGCCCTGCTTTCTGGGGTATGGGGGACTTGCCTGTGCGTGTGTATGTATGTGTGTGTGTATGGTATAGGTGTTAACAATTAAGTTAGTGAAACATTCCTAACTTTCAGGAGGCATAGCACATTAAGTTATCTCTTACAGAGTTCTTAATCTGAATTGGTTTTCTTTGACTTGCAGTGCTGGAGGAAGGGAGTTAGGGAAGGTGAATGAATATAAGAGGGCAGAAGAAAACTTCTTAGTTTCATAGTTTTGCCCAAGGCTTTCTAACTTAAGACCTCACCTTTGCTTTTTTTATTTTTTTACATGGGCAGGCACCAGAAATCGAACCTGGGTCCTTGGCATGGCAGGCAAGAATTCTGCCACTGAGTCACCATTGCCCACCTTTGCATATTATGCCCACGAAAATTTATACCTAGTCATTCGCTATTAAAAGACAGAAGTATGAATAATAACTTGATTAGGAATAAGTTTAAGAACTACTTATGCTATTGTGTAGTGTTAATGTTTGCAAAGCATGACATTTGTAGTTTATTCTTAGATTTAAGGACACATTCTAATATGTTCTAATCATCCTGAATGTGTAACACATGCACTTTGATTTTCATACATTTTGGCTCTTGCATGAAAATGTTTTATAAGTAGCCATTTTAAGTAATTAGGTAAACAAAAATTCTAGTCAACTATTATTAAATAGTTTTATGTGAAGCAAAATCATTGGCATCCCTGGAAGAAATTTCTGGAATATTTTGTAATTTTTCAGTTTGGTATCTTGAGAATTCTGGTTATAGCTTTTTCAGAGCAAGCTCAGTGTGCTCATCATTAGATAATCATTGCCCGACTTTGCCATCAAATGGCAGCAGACCAAACAGGAAGGTTCTATGTTGTATAACAGAATTCACTACTAAGTTTTTAACGTGGTCTGTTTTTATAGGTGATCAACATAGTCCTTTGTGGTGCTTATTTTTACAGTTATATAAATACTGCATCATTTGTTTCTTATTGTAAATAAGAATTAAAAAGGAATGTGACTGGCATAGTTTGGGTTTTTATAACACGCATTTTCATTTTTTTGTTCAGGTTTTTCAAGTACGAAAAGTAACAGGAGCAAATACTGGGAAAATATTTGCCATGAAGGTTCTTAAAAAGGTGATTCCCTCTCTCCTCCTTTTTTTCCCCATACTACATTCTTACTTGCTATAAAACCCATATTTTGGTCTATAATTCTCTGTCAACAAATGTACTTCTGACACAATTATAATTCCTTTTAGATTATTGAGATATGGTTTATTATTGTTTTGTTTTATTTCTGCTTGGTGAGGGTGAGAGGGAAAGCACTTTTAATTCTCCTCTGAGGTAATTACTTTTGATATTCTGGTGTCATATTTCTAAATAATAAGCAAATATTGTTGTCTCTCTTTTTTTAATGAATGATTTTCAGCTTTATTTGACTTTGATATAAAATTTTTTTTCAATTTTTTAATTCTGAAAAGTAACATATATACAAAAAAGCAATAAATTTTGAAGCACATTGCAACAATTAGTTATAGAACAGATTTCAGAGTTTGATATGGGTTACAGTGCAACAGTTTTAGGTTTTTCCTTCCAGCTGCTCCAAGACACTGGAGACTAAGAGAAATATCAATATAATGATTCAGCAATCATACTCATTTGTTAAAGCCTGTCTTCTCTGTTATAACTCCATCTTCTCCTTTGATCTTTCTCCCAATCTTTATAGGTATTTGGGCTATGCCCATTCTAGCTTTTTCATATTGGAAAGGACTGTCATTAATATGGGGTAGGGGAATGGAACTAGTTGAAGTTCTGGAGAGACTGGCCCCTTTGGTTTTCAGGACTTACCTGGTCTAGGAACCCAACTGGAGGTTGTAGGTTTCTGGAAAGTAATCATAGGGCATGGAACCTTTGTAGAATTTCAAATAAAGCCCTAGGTGCTCTTTAGGGTTGGCAGGAGTGGTTTTAGTTGAGGTTTGGCAAACCATGATTAGCAATGGACAGCTGAAACTTGCCTAAGTAGCCTCTCGACTCTATTTGAACTCTCTCAGCCACTGATAACCTTATTTGTTACACTTCTTTTTCTCCTTTTGGTCAGGAATGTATTGTCAGTCACATAATCCCAGGGCCACGTTCATTTTTGAAAGTCGTGCCCCACATTGCCAAGGAGACTTTCACCTTTGGGTGTCATGTCCCATGTAGTGGGGATCTATTGCTGTCACTTAATTCAGCAGTTTTAAAATTATGTATTGACTTCCAATAGGAAGAAAACGTATCTGTTTTACTCCTCTCTCCTTTCTCCCAATCCTCTCATTTTTGCTTAGTTTTCTTTGACTCTAATTTGCCTTCCCACACTTTCTAACAACTCTTTAAAACCCTTCCAGTCCAATGCTTTGTGGTTATACTTATTAGATAATCAATCAATTCCATTATTTTCTTAGATGCATCCCTTTCGGAACCTTCTCTCACCCCATTCCCATCTGCACTGTTACCTTTCTAGGCATGCTGCATCACTGCCATTCCTGAAATATCCCTTGACCACAATCCTTGGGCTACTCTTGGCTCCTTCAGTGTTAAATCCTTTCTTTACTGGATCCCATATGTTCCTTTTTAAAGTTTACACCATTGTTCCTTTCTTTTGCTGACCATCTTCAAGTGGCTTACTAAGAAAGGATGCATGAAGGTAAATGTTTTTTTAAAACATTTTAAAACATTTACTATTTAATTATGGGTTTTGAATTTGAAAATCATTTTCACCCAGGATTTTGTTCCATTTTCTTCAGGCTTTGAGTGTTTCTGTTCAGAAGTCTCTTGCCATTCTGATTCCTAATCCTTTACATGTATCTTGTTTTTTCTTAAAAAAGATTTGAGATCTTTTCCTTATTCCTGATACTCTAAATTTTTATACTGATCTTCTTGCTTTGATCCTTTTTTTTTTTCAGTTTTACTCCTTTAGTATTCAAGTTTCAGTTCTTCAGTTATGGAAATTTTTCTTGTGTAACCTTACTGACTTTTTTCCCCAACCTTCCCGTATGATTGGCACCTTGCATTAGTGTTAGACATTTGTTGCAATTGATGATAGCACATTTTTATGATTGTACTGTTAACAGTGAACTTAGGTTCATTGCATAATAGTTAAAGGTATTTTTAAAAAAATTTTGTATTCTGTTACCAAATATACAATCTCACGTCCTCACTGTTTCTTCTTGGAATTGCAGTTAGTTAGAAAGTAGACCACCTGGCCTGATCATTTAATTTTCTTATACGTTCCCTCTTTAATTTATTTCTTTGCCTTTTTGTTTATTTTCTGAGGTTTTCCTAGAAATTTATTTTCAAATCCTTTTACTCTTTTTTTTTTAATTGTGAATTTTTATATATATATATTTTTGGACATTTTAGTAACTAAATCATGAGTACTTGCTGTGTACACTTAATTTTTCATATATAATTTTTTTAACTATAACAATATAACTTATTTCTTTTAATAGGATGCTACCATCCATCTCTTTTTAACACTAACTTTTTTAAATTGTGAGATATAACCTATATACGAAAAAGCAATAATTTCCAAGTACATTTTAACAAGTAGTTATAGAACAGATTTTAAAGTTTGGTATGAGTTACAGTTCCACGATTTTTCATTTTTTTCTTCTAGTTGCTCCAAGACACTGGAGACCAACAGAAATAGCAATGTTATGCTCCTTCTCTTTAAATAACATATAGAAATAAAAGCAATAAATTTCAAAGTACATCACAACAGTTAGTTGAAGAACAGATTTCAGATTTGGTATGGGTTACAATTCCACAATTTTAGGTTTTTATTTCTAGTTGCTTTAAGGTACTGAAGGCTAAAAGAAATATTGGTAGAATGATTTTAGCATTCATACTCATTCATTAAACCCTACCTTCTCTGCATACCTCCACCATCACCTTTGATCTTTCTCCCACTCTTTAGGGGTATTTGGGCTAGGCCCTTTCTAAGTTTTTCATATTGGAAGGGGCTGTCAATATTATGGGATAGAGGGATGAATCTAGTTGATGTTGTAGAAGGGCTAGCCCCTCTGCATTTCAGGGCTTATCTGGTCCAGGGACCCTTTTGGAAGTTGTGGGGTTTTGGAATGTTAACTTAGTGCATAGAACCTTTGTAGAATTTTATATAATGCCCTAGGTATTCTTTAGGATTGGCAGAAATAGTTTTGTTTAGGATTTGGCAGGTTATGATAATAGCATTGTCTAACTGAAGCTTGCGTAAGAATGACCTCCAGTGTAGCCTCTTCACTCTATTTGAACTCTCTCAGCCACTGATACCTTATTTATTGCCCTTCTTTTTCCCCCTTTTTGTCAGGCTGGCATTGTTGCTCCCATGGTGCCAGAGCCAGGCTCATTCCTTGGGATCATCTTCCACACCACCAGGGAGACTTTCATCTTTGGATGTCATGTCCCACGTAGGGGGGAGGGCAATGGTTTCACTTGCAGAGTTGAGCTTAGAAAGAGAAAGGCCACATCTGAGCAAAAAAAAAAAAGTTTTTCTTTTTTAGCTTTCATGTTTATGGTTTCACAGAGCTCTTTCTGTTATTTTCTCTTTTTATAGCAATCTGTTTTACAGGTACAGAATCTTCTGTTATCCCTCTGAGGTTTTAGTTATAATTCTTTGAAATGTTCTTTTGTACCATGTGTGTTGTTTTTTCTGAGTTCCTGTTTTCTTTGTCTATGTTTTAGTCTTTCTCTCTCATCTTAGAGGCTTTCTTTAGGTGTCTGGTGGTCCTTGATTGATTGTTTCTATTTAAGAGTAGATGTTGATAGAAGTTCTCTGTGTATAGAGTTCTCTGTAAGGCAGTCAGATGATTAGCTGACAGTTGAGTGGGGACTTCCAAATATCAGTGTCTGCAGGTCTTTTTTTCTGGAGTGGGTCATTTGGAAAAAAGGCAGTGCAATGCAACTACCTGCCAACATTTTGGAGCTGTTTGTGAGAGAGAAGATGGAGAGCTCACTTAATGCTTCCCCTCCTCTTTAAGTAGTTTTTATTTTAGCACTTCATACTTTATCTGAATATTAAAGTATGAAAAAGAATTTTAAAGTATTCTGTTTTTTTGAAGTGTACACCTCTTCTAGGGGTAGTTCTCTGGCTGGGTAGTGTGGGAATGGGAGCCTTTTTCTTTCAGTTTTTTGTTTTTAACATTTTTAAATTGTGAAATATAACATATATACAAAACAAAAAAATTCAGAGTATATTGAAACAAGTAGTTATAGAACAAATTTCAGAGTTTAGTATGGGTTTCAGTTACACAATTTCAGACTTTTTCTTCTAGCTGCTCCAAGACCCTGGAAACTAAAAGAAATATCTATATAATGATCCAGTAGTCATACTCATTTGTTAAATCTTATCTCTGTCAGAACTCCTTCCCTCTTTTGATCCATCTCCCAGTCCTAAGAGTATTTGGACTATGCCTATTCTAACTTCTTCATGTTGAAAAGGGGTATCAACAGTATAGGAGAGGGGGATGGAACTAGTTGATGTTTTTAGAGAGGCTGATCCTCAGAGTTTTAGGACTTATCTGGTCCAGGAACCATCTAGAGGTTGTAGGTTTCTGAAAAGTAATCTTAGTGCCTGAAACTTTTGTAGAATCTCAGAGCCCTAGGTGTTCTTTAGGGTTAATAGAAATGGTATTGGCTAGGGTTTGGCAAACCATGGTAATTAGCAATATCTACCTGAAACTTGCATGAGAGTAGCCCCCCAAATAGCCTTTTGACTCTCTTTGAACTCTTTTAGTCACTGATACCTTGTGTTGTTATATTTCTTTTCCCCCTTTTGGTCAGGATGGCGTTGTCAGTCCCATGGTGCCAGGGCCAAGCTTATCCTTGGGAGTTATGTCCCAAACTGCCAGGGAGACTTTCACCTTTGGATGTCATATCCTACGCAGGGTGCAAGGTAATGATTTTCCTTGCAAAGTTGGGCGTAGAGAGAGAGAGAGGCCACATCTGAGCAACAAAAGAGTTTCCCTGGAAGTGACTCTTAGGCATAATCTTATATAAGCTTAGGTTCTTCACTACAGAAATAAGCTTCATAAGAACAAGCCTCAAGTGTTCCATCAGTTCTTATACAAATTTTCAGATAATCTCCCTGTCTTTAGCCCACTACCTACTGTTTTCTGCATGCCTCTATTTTTTTTCTTTTATTTCCTCAAATTTTGATAATCCTTCTAGGGTTTTATAGATAGAGTCAGCTTATTTTGTGGCATCCCCCTTTGCAGTCATTTAAGTTTGCTCTTATCCCACTCTACGAAGTCATAGCTTTGCTTTATTCCTGTTACGTCTTCATTCTTTTGAGGTTTGTAGGGCTATCTGGGTCTCTTAGTTTTATTAAAGATGGGTTGTGTGTTTTCAGTTTCATGTTCATATTGTTTGGGATTAATTTTTGAAATTCTACTATTTTAAAATGAAAGTCCCAGTAGAATACAATATTAGAAGATGAGTAAAATAACTTAAAAAAATTATAGCATTTTGTAATACTTTGTTCTTAATCTATGTCTTCATTTTCATTTTAGCAGTATAAATGACTGCTCATTCTAAAAGGCAAAGAACACATATTATGAGCAGAACTTTACTGGCAGTGGTCTTAAATAAACCATTTAGGTATTCTGAACATCACTTTCTGTGTCAGCAAGTCAGGATTAATATCTGCTATCTGGCTTTCCTGTTGAAATCTTTTGGGATTAACAACCTTTTATCTGTACAACAGGTAAAGAATTGGAGACAAAATCCTTGTTCTAGAAATGTTAAAAGAAGTACTTACTGGTTAGGAGTCTCAACTTATCCATTCCTTCTGATGTGTTGCTTATTCATTTTTTAAAAATTTTTTATTAATTAAAAAAAATTATAAGAAACAAACATTCCCAACACATACACTCAGCAATTTACAATATCATCACATAGTTGTATATTCATCATCATGATCATTTCCTAGAACATTAGCATCAATTCAGGAAAAGAAATAAAAAGACAACAGAAAAATATAACAAACAGAAAAAAAAAAAATTTACAGGCCACACCACTTACTGATCCCTTTCATTGATCACTAGCATTTCAAACTAAATCTGTTTTAACATTTGTTCCCCCTATTATTTATTTTTATTCCATATGTTCCTCTCATCTGTTGACAAGTAGATAAAAGGAGCATCAGACACAAGGTTTTCACAATCACACAGTCAGATTTTGAAAGCTATATCATTATACAATCATCATCAAGAAACATGGCTACTGGAACACAGCTCTACATTTTCAGGCAGTTCCCTCCAGCCTCTCTATTACATCTTGGATAACAGGGTGATATCTACTTGATGCATAAGAATAACCTCCAGGATTACCTCTTGACTCTGTTTGGAATCTCTCAGCCATTGACACTTTGTCTCATTTCACTCTTCCCCCTTTTGGTTGAGAAGGTTTTCTCAATCCTTTGATGCTGGGTCTCAGCTCATTCTAGAGTTTTTCTCAATCCCTTGAGGCTGAATCACAGCTCATTCTGGGATTTCTGTCCCATGCTGCCAGGAAGATCCACACCCCTGGTAGTCATGTCCCACGTAGACAGGGGGAGGGTGGTGAGTCTGCTCGCTGTGTTGGCTGGAGACAGAGGCCACATCTGAGCAACAAAAGAGGTTCTCTTGGGGGTGACTCTTAGGCTTAATTTTAAGTAGGCTTGACCTATCCCCTGTGGGGTTAAGTTTCATATGAACAAACCCCAAGACTGGGGGCTCAGCCTATAGCTTTGGTTGTCCATACTGCTTGTGAGAATATCAAGAATTCAACTTAGGGAAGTTGAGTTTTCCCCTGTTCTCACCATTCCCCGAAGGGGACTTTGCAAATACTTTTCCACTCACTGATCAGATCACTCTGGGATTCATCAGGGCATCACCTGGACAAACCAACAAAATCTCAATCCTATACAAAGTTCCATGTACTTAAGGTGTTCAATCAACTATCTACATAAGTTATATTAGGAGATGCACTAGTCAAAGTATAGATTTGTACCAAATAAACATTTTTTGCTTTAGTCTCGCAGATTAGTTGAAATTTTAAAATATATTAAGTACCATCTATTTTCAGCACACTGCAGTAATGACATTCTTTTGTTCTTCCTCATGCAAAAACATTTTTTAAATTTGTACATTTAGTCACTATCATTATACACTCTAGGCATTCCTAGATTACACCATCTCAATCTTTATCGTCTATCTTTCTTTGTGATTTCATTTATGCCCCCAGCCCTCCTCCCTCTATCATTCTCATATGCAACTTCATTCAGTGTTTTAACATAATTGTATTACAGTTAGGTAATATTGTACTGTCCATTTCTGAGTTTTTATATTTAGTCCTGTTGCACAGTCTGTATCCCTTCAGCTCCAATTACCCAATATCTTACCCTATTTCTATCTCCTGATGGTCTCTGTTACCAAGGAAATATTCCAAGTTTATTCACTAATGTCAGTTCGTATCAGTGAGACCATACAGTATTTGTCCTTTTCTTTCTGGCTAATCATACTCAGCATAATGTCCTTAAGGTCCATTCATGTTGTTACATACTTCATAACTTTATTCTGTTTTATAGCTGCATAATATTCCATTTTATGTAAATGTCACAATTTGTTTAGCCAACTGTCTGTTGGTGGACATTTTGGCTGTTTCCATCTCTTGGTAATTGTTAATAATGCTGCTATAAACATTGGTGTGTAAATGTCCATTTGTGTTCTTGGCCTCGTGTCCTTTGAGTAGAGATAGCATATAGATGGGTCCTGTTGTTTAATCCATTCTGCCAGACTATGTCTTTTGATTGGAGAGTTTAATCCATTAACATTCAGTGTTATTACTGCATGGGTAGTATTTTCTTCTACTATTTTTCCTTCTGGATTTTATATGTCATATCTAATTTTCCTTCTTTTTACATTTACTCATAGTCTTCCTTTCTACACTCTTCTCCACACCTCTCTCTTCTGTCTTCGTATCTGTCTCTAGTGTTCCCTTTAGTATTTCTTGCAGAGCTGGTCTCTTGGTCACAAATTCTGTCAGTGATTTTTTTGTCTGAAAGTGTTTTAATTTCTCCCGCATTTTTGAAGGACAATTTTGCTGGATATAGAATTCTTGGTTGGCAGTTTTTCTCTTTTAATAATTTAAATATATTATCCCACTGTCTTCTCACCTCCATGGTTTCTGCTGAGAGATCTGTGCATAGTCTTATTGGGCTTCCCTTGTATGTGATGGATTGCTTTTCTCTTGCTGCTTTCAAAACCCTCTCTTTCTCTTTGGCCTCTGATATTCTGATTAGTAAATGTCTTGGAGTATGTCTGTTTGGATCTATTCTCTTTGGGGTATGCTGCACTTCTTGGATCTGTAATTTTAAGTCTTTCATAAGAGTTGGGAAATTTTCAGTGATAATTTCCTCCATTAGTTTTTTTCCTCCTTTTCCCTTCTCTTCTCCTTCACACCCACAATACGTATATTCGTACGTTTCATATTGTCTTTCAATTCCCTGAATCCCTGCTCGTATTTTTCCATTTTTTTCCCTGTATTTTCTTTTTCTTGTCGGATTTCAGATGTTCCATCCTCCAGTTCAGAAATCCTATGTTCTGTCTCTTGAAATCTACCATTATAGGTTTCCATCGTTTTTTTCATCTCTTCTACCATGCCTTTCATTCCCTTAAGTTCTGTGATTTGTTTTTTCAGACTTTCGATTTCTTTTTGTTCTTTCCTTGCCTTCTTTATATCCTCCCTCAATTCATTGATTTGGTTTTTGATGAGGTTTTCCATGTCTGTTCGTATATTCTGAATTAAATGTTTCAGTTCCTGTATGTCATTTGAATTGTTGGTTTGTTCCTTTGACTGGGTCATATCTTCAATTTTCCTAGTGTGATTTGTTATTTTTTGCTGGTGTCTAGGCATTTAATTACCTTAATTAGTTTATTCTGGAGATTGCTTTCACTTCTTTTACCTAGGGTTTTCTTGCTGGATGAATTTGTTGTCTCCCTGTTCTTTGACATTCTGTTCAGCTTTATCTGGACCTTTAGCTTAAGTTTTGTTTAACAGAGGAGAATTTTTCAGTTCTTGTTTTCTCATTTCTTGCCCTGCTTGTGTGGTGCCTTTCCCCCACACACACTTAGGAGGGTCGACTTAGATATTATAGACCCCAGCCAGATTTTCCCAGACCAAACTGGCCTCCTATCAGGAGAAAAGAGTCACCTGCATCAGTTTTCCCTGAGGGTGAGACCCAGCAGGTTGAAAGACTTTCCTGTGAAGTCTCTGGACTCTGTTTTTCTTATCCTGCCCAGTATGTGGCGCTTGTCTGACTGCAGGTCTCACCAGCATAAGATGGTGCGGTACCTTTAACTTTGGCAGACTCTCCCTGCTGGGGAGGGCTGGTGGAGACAGAGGAGAGGTTGTAGGCTGGTTTTAATGGCTCCAAATTACCAAGCCCTGGTGTCTGAATTCCTTGATGGAGGGATTCCACCTGGGTGGGGCTTCACCCCTCCCCTGGGGAAGGCACAAGCTCCAGATAAGCCCACTTCTGCCTATGCCTGGGGCAGTTGCATCCTGAAAAGTCCTGCCACTGTATCCAGAAGCAGTCAAGCCTTTGTAGATACAAAGCCACAAAAACCTGTTTCCTTCTTTTTTTTCCCCCTTTTTCTGTCAGTCCTGCCTCCTTGGCGCCAGGGCAAAAATGAGCAACCTCCGCTTTGATCAGGTTCACCTAAGCTGGGGGCCTATTTTTAGTAGTCAGAATTTGTTAATTAGTTCCACAATTGGCATTTGATTGTGCCCAATCCCTGCTGCTGGTAGAGTCCTTTCCTTTCCCCTCTGGGAAGTGGCCTGTGGAGGAGGGGCACTGGCCACTGCAGCTTTGGGAACTCACGGTTCTGGGGGGTGCTTGCAGCTGGTCCAGACTGGGGTACGCTGTGTGTCCGGTCACTGTCGTGGCTGTGGGAGCTGTTTTGTACTGTTTCTGGTTATTTAGTAGTTGTTCTGGAGGACGAACTAAAATGTGCACGTTGTTAAGCCGCCATTTTACCCTGCTTATTCATTTCTGATAATCAGGACTGAACATAATAGTCGTAATTATTACTTAAGTGAAATATGTTTCTGGCATAGGGATATTTAATGAAAAGAAGAGGTTGTTGGCTTTTTCCCCCACCTTTAGTGGGTGAGGGTAGAGTATAGGGAAATCCATATACTTAATTATTGCTAAGAGTAAGCCCTCTTTTTTTGGGGCCCAAAATATCCGAGACCTCACCTATTTGCCTCCTTTTGCTTGGTTACCATTCTTTGCATTCTCAGGGTTCTTCTTTCTTCAAACCTAGCTATAGAATCATATAGTGTCTCATTCCTTCCTTGCTATCCCTGAAAACAAGCTCACAGCAAAACTAATGATGAAATTGTGGAGGCTGCAAGCTACATTTATTTCCAGGGTTTTAATTCCTAAATCTCTAGATAAGATGACCAACTGTGTGTTCACTTTGATATCTTTCTGATTGTATTATCCTGAAGTTGTAGAGTACCACCACTCATCCCCCCCCCCCCCGCATTAAATAAAGGGTAGGAGTGTACCTCTTCTCAACCTTAAAAATGAAATCAGAGTAGAAATGTGTTCCCTTATCTCAAGTGGATTGTTTGCATCTGGGCATTGGGTCTGTGTTATGTCAGTTCTCCTAGGTCTTGTTATTCTATAGGAATGGTCTCATTTGGGTATTTGTTCATGGTAGAATGTTGAGGAAAAGAGATTCCAAACAACTTTCCCCTATTACCAACATAAATATGCTCTGGAAGCAAAATAATACTGCCCGTGGCAGTAGTTCACCCACCTTAAATTTTAAAACCCTTTGCCAAAGACTTGTGGGTCACAGATTGGCCATACTTCTTCAGTGCCTTCTTTCATTGAACTGATTGAGAACCTACTATGTGCCAGACATTATGCTATATACTAGCATTTAGCATCTGAGACAAATGTAGCCGCTACCCCTCACTTTGCTTTCTGTATAATCCACAGGAAATATTATAAATTTATTCTTATAATTTCTCTTCTACCCTTTGGTCATGGCCCTTTCTCCTTTGAGGTTTAAGCCTATATATACCACTCTCACTTGTTATCCACCATCTCCTCATTTTCATTTCAAATTTACAAAGGCTTGAATACCTAGTTCAATCTTTTTCCTTCACTCTCAGGTCTCGTTTTCCTGGTTGTCTTCACTTTCTTTATATTGAATGGGTAATCAATAGCCTAGCCTTCTAATTCCTTGATGATCTCAACTCCATCAGCTTCCACCTCCATTTCACTTCCTTCGCCAGCTCTTATGGCTCTGTATTCTACCTCTGAAATGTTGAGCTTTAAAAGAAAGTTATTCTCACTTTTTTTCTTCCCACAGTGCCTTGTTTTTGACCCTAAGTGCTTTAGTCCCTTGATCTCTCTTTTTTTGTCTCAAATTCTTGACCCCTTCTTATTTCACTTTATTCTGAAGCCAGCCTACTCGACGTAATCTGCTACTTTAGTTACTTCCTAGCCCATTGACCTAATGTCTTATGTCTGGGAAAGTGTTCGTCTGAATCAATTCAGTAGTCAGTACTCCTTTATTCCTGTATCTGAGCTACTGAACATTACTGGCAGAAATCACTCAAACCTGTAGATTGCTTCCAGGATGTATTCATGGTCTCCAACCTCATTTGGGGCCTAACTCCACACCAAGTTTTCTAGTGGACAACTCCTTCTGTTGTGTAAATGGTTTAGAGTCTTAACTGTCAACCTTCCTACTCTTTTTTTTTTTCTAATATTTTATTGTGAAATATAACCTATATACAAATCAGTGATAAATTTCAAAGTGCATTTTAACAAGTAGTTACAGAACAATTTCAAAGTATGGTATGCTTTACAGTTCTACAATTGCAGGTATTTCCTTGTAGCTGCTGTTAGATACTGGAGACTAAAAAGTAATATCAACATAATGATTTAGTAGTCATACTCATTTACTAAATCCTATCTTCTCTGTTACAACTCCTGCTTCTCCTTTGATCCGTCTCCCAATTTTTAGGGATACTTGGGCAATGACCATTCTAACTTATTCATGTTGAAAAGGGATGTTGACATTATTGGGTAGAAGAATGCACCTGGTTGGCGTGTTTGAAGAGATTGGTAACTCTGGGTTCTAGGACTTATTTGGAGGTTTTAGGTTTCTGAAATAAGCTTAGTGAGTGAAATTTTTATAGAATTTCAGATAGATCCCTGGGTATTCTTTAGGGTTTATAGGAATACTGTTGGTTGGGACTTTGCATATGATGGCAGTTAGCAATATCTTGGTGAAGCTTGCAGAAGTCTAACCTCCAAAATAGCCTCTTGAGTCTATTTGATATCTCATAGCCACTAATACCTTTTTTTGTTACATTTCTTTTCGCCCTTTTGGTCCGGAAGGCATTGTTGATCCCATAGTACACGGTCCAAGCTCATCCCTGGGAGTCATGGCTCACGTTGCCCGGGAGACTTGCACCCCTGTATGTAATGTCCCATGTGGGGGGGAGGGTGATGATTTTCTTTGCAGAGTTGGGTTTAGAGAGTGAGAGGCCACATCTGAGCAAAAAAGAACCTCCCTTCTCCTTGTAGCAGAGTGTCTCTCTCTTTGTTTGACATAGAAATTTGAACCTGTCAGATGTGATTACCTTCTATTGCCTGTTCACATCCCTACCCCTGTTCCTAGATTAATCTACATTTTCACCTGTCTTTATTTCTCTCTGTCCTTGGTGAAAGATATGTTCCTCTTTTCCAAAGCTAATGCTTTATGCTTTGAATCCCTTCCCTTTCTACCTATTAAAGTACTTTGCTCTGTTACTTATCCTCTCTCTATTTTTTCATCCTTTATCTTGACTTCTTTCTTTAAATATGTTCAAGTCTGCTATATTTAGCAAAACAAACCCTTTCTTTTGAGGTCTCGCTTGTAGTTGCTATTCAACCTCTTTGCTTCCTAATAGCTGAACTTCTTGGGAGAAGTCTAGTCCATATTACCATGTCTTTTTTCTGATATTTTATTATTTTCTTCACAAACTATATTTTGACTTGTTACTTTACTATTTTAATAAAACTCTCCCCTAGATCACCACTGACCTCGTAATTACTCAATTCAGTAGTCTTTACTTAGTCCATTTTTAGTTTTACTTCTCTGTCTTATTGAAGTTATTGACCACAGCATTTTGAAACTCTGCTCCCTTGACCTTGAATCCACTTAATTAATATTTTATCTTATCTCTTAGGCCTTTGCTTCTTAGACTTCTCCACAGTTGCTTATTTTTTAAATTCAATCCTCCCAGGAAGTTGCAAACATAGTACATTTTTGAAAATTTTCACTTTCCAATGAGTTATAAGATTAGTGCAGTGATCACCAGTTGTTATTATTTTGCAATATTTTTTAACACTCTCTCTTTTTCTCTCTCTCTTTCTCTAGCCCTCTCTCTGTATGGACACATGTACATATATATTTTTAAAATTTTAGCTTTAATTTACTTGTTGGCTGCATGGTTTAAGATTTAGCTGTAGACATCATGGGACTCAACCTAAATTCTTCATTATGTTTCTTACAAGAATAAGGTCATTCTCATATATAGCCCAGTACCATTATTGTACTTAGAAAATTTAACATTGATGGCACAATGTTGCTTTGTAATACATAGTCCATATTCAAATTCCCCCCATTGTCTCAAAAATATCCTTTGTAAGTGTTTATTTTGTCATTGTTTTGTTTTTAGTATCCAGGATTCAATCAAGAGTCACACATTACATTTAATTGTCAAGCCTCTTTAGTTTCCTTTACTCTAGAGCCACTCCCTACTTTTTTTTTTCTTTTTGGTCTTCTATGACATTGACATTTTTATGAAGAGTGCAGGCCTGTTATTTTGCAGAATGATCCTTGGTTTGGATTTGTTTTATTATTTACTCATGAAAACACTTTTGAATTTTAAATTTATCGTTAACATATTTTTTAACTTTTTTTTTATTGTATAGTATAACGTATATACAAAGCAAAGAAATTAAGAAGCAGTAGTTTTAAAAGCGCTCTTCAACAAATAGTTAAGCACAGATCCCAGAGTTTGTCATGGGCTACCATATGATCCTTTCATATTTTTCCTTCTAGCTGCTCCAGAATATAGAGGACTTAAGTATTTTATCATCACAATTGACTTTTTTTCCCTTCTTTTTTTGTGAAAAATAACATATATACAAAAAAGCAATGAATTTCAAAGCACAGCATCACAATTAGTTGTAGAACATATTTCAGAGTTTGACATGGGTTCCAATTTCACCATTTTAGGTTTTTACTTCTAGCTGCTCTAAAATACTGGAGACTAAAAGAGATATCAGTGATGATTCAGCATTCATATTCATTTGTTTAATCCAATGTTCTCTGTATAACTCCACCATCCATACCTCTCTTCAGGGGTGTTTGGGCTATGGCAGTTCTTAATTTTTCATATTGGAAGGGTCTGTCACTAATATGGGGTGGGGAGAGGAACTGTCTGATGTTCTGGAGAGGCTGCGATAGGTTTCCGGACTTATCTGGCTCAAGGACCCATCTGGAGGTTGTAGGTTTCTGGAAAGTTACTCTATGCATAGAACGCTTATAGAATCTTATATATTGCCCTAGGTGTTCTTTAGAATTGGCTGGAATGGGCCTGGTTGGAAGTTGGCAGGTTATGATAGGTAGCAGTGTCTAACTGAATCTTGCATAAGAGTAGCCTCTCAACTCTATTTGAACTCTCTCTGCCACTGATACCTAATTAGTTATGCTTCTTTCTCCCCTTTTGATCAGGATGGAATTGTTGATCGCACAGTACCAGGTCTGGATTCATCCCTGGGAGTCATCTCCCATGTCGCCAGGGAAACTTTTACCCCTGGATGTCATATCCCACAAAAGGGGGAGTAGTGTTAACATATTTTTGCCGAAGTGCATAGGGGTGCCAATGTATCCTTACTGCATGGGCTCAAGAGGCAAATTATGTCTGTTTATCCCATTATTTCATGAAGTTAAGTTTGATCACTTGGTTAAGACAGTGTCCACCAGATTTTTCCGTTCTACAGGTGCCTTTTCCCTATTGAATTTTAAGTCTTTTTTTGAAATGCATTCTAACTTACAGGACAGTTACAAAAATAATACAGACCTTATACAGAGAACTCCACCATACTGCTATCCACCCAGATACCCAAATCCACTAATTTTAACATGTTGCCATGTTTGTCATATTTTGTCTATCCATCTGTCTATCCATCTATCTGTATTTATCAAGCCATTTTCTGAACATGTATGTGTAGGTAAATGCATCATGTTCCTTGAACACTTAATACTGCCATGTACATTTTCTAAGAGCAAGGATATTCACTTATGTGAATTTTCAATGCAGTTATCAATTTCAAGAAATTAACATTGATATTCTAATTTCTGTATGTCACAACAATGTCCCTCTGAGCCTTTTCCCTTGTTAGAGCCTGTCCAAGATCACATATTGCACTTAATTGTCATTGTCTCTCTCTCTCTCTTTTTTTTTTATTTTTTTTATTTTTTTACATGAACAGGCACCAGGAATTGAACCTGGGTCCTTTGGCATGGCAGGCAAGTGTTCTTGCCTGCCGAGCCACCATGGCCCACCCTATCATTGTCTCTTGAGTTATTCTTTCTTTCTTTTTTAATTATGGGAATATATACACAGCATAAACTTACCCATCTCCTCAAACTGAAACCCTACATCCCATTATGCATGAACTCCTCATTCCCCATTCCTTGCATTCCGGCAACATATACTCTATTTCTGTCTCTATGAGCTTGCATATTCTCCAGTATTTTCTTTGTAGTTACAATTAGACTTAAATTTAGCATCCCAAACCTGTTACACTCTCATTTTCTTATATACAAATTTGATTTCAATGGTATACACAAACTGTTTTCCTGTACTCCTGTGCCCCCTACTTTAGGTAGTTCTTGTCACAAATTACATGTTTACAGAGATTATGAGTCCAAAACCTCTGATTTATCATTACATTTTATGCATTTGCCTTTTTGCCTTTAGGTAAAAAGTGGAGTTACAAACCAAAAATATGATAACACTGGCATTTATATTTACCCAAGTTGTTAGCCTTACTGGAAATGCTTATTTCTTCCTGTGGCTTTCTTCTATTAGCTAATGTCCTTTCCTTTCAACCTGCAGAACTCTCTCTAGCCTCTCTTATAACCAGTCTAGCAGTGATGAACTCCTTCATTTTTAATCTCTTGTTCATTTTGAAAGACAGACTTGCCAGATATAGAATATTTGGCTGGCAATTTTGTCCTTTCAGAACTTTAAATATGTCATTCCTTTGCTTCCTTGCCTCCATGGTTTCTGATGAGAAATCAGCACTTAATCTTATTGAGGCCCCCTTCTATGTGACATTGCTTCTCTCTTACTGCTTTCAGAATTTTCTCTTTATCTTTGGCATTTGACAATTTCATTGTTACATGGCGTGCTGTGGGTCTATTTGGGTTTATCCTGTTTAAAGTTCATTGAGCATCTTGGATGTGTATATTCATGTCTTCCCATTAAATTTTAGATGACTTTTTTTTTTTTGCATGGGCAGGCGCTGGGAATTGAACCTGGGAGTCTGGCATGGCAGTCGAAAATTCTGCCACTGAGCCACTGTTGCACTGCCCTTCCTTTAAATTTAAGTTTTCAGCCTTTATTTCTTTGACTATTCTCTCTGCTCCTGTTCCTTCTGTTTCTATTTCCTTCTGGGACTCTCACAATGTGTATGTTGGTACATTTGGAGATGTTCCACAGATTCCTCAGGCTCTGTTCCCTTTTTTTTTTATTGTCTTCTTTTTGCTCCTCAGACTGAATATTTTAGTTGTTTCATCTTCATGTTCACTGACTCTTTCTTCTACCAGCTCCACTCTGCTGTTGAACCACCAATTGTAAAGTTCTGTTACTGTGGTCTTCAGCTCTGTTTAGTTCCTTTTCGTAATTTCCATCTTTCTGTCTCTTTGTGTTCATCAGTCGTTTTCCTCATTTTCTTTAGTTCTTTGTCTGTTTTTTCCTTTAGCTCTTTGAGCATATTCAGAACCATTTGTTTCAAGTCTTTGATATGTCCCAGATCTGATCCTCATTGATAGTTTCTAATGCATTAATCTCATTGATAGTTTCTAATGCATTAATGTTCTCCTGTGCCTGGACCATTGCTTCCTGTTTCTTTGTATGTTTTGTAATCTTTAGTTGTAACCTGAACATTTTGATAATTTAATGTGTTATTGCTACAGTTTAGCTCTGAGGCATCTGTTCCTTTAGCTTGTATCCAGTTAGTGTTATGAGAGAGCTTTGCTTGAATGCCAGGACTAAAAGGGGAGAGTGGGAAGAAAACGCCTTTCCCAGTATTTTCTGATTGATCTGTGGGAATACTTTTTTTTTTCAGAGCTTATCTATACAGTGAGTTTAGAGAATAGCACAAGGTCAAAGTTTAAAGCTCTTCCTGATCCTTTTGCATGTGCATCTTGTCTTGGCATGCATGTGTGGCTCTAGGGACTCTGTTTACATGGATACAAATGTCCCCTCTTCCCTAGGAAGCACATGGTCCTGGGCATAGCACTGTATATTCTACAGCCACCAATCCCTTGCCCCAGGCAGCCACTTGACTGCTTTCTCACAATGTTCTGTAGAGCTCTCTGAGCCATCTTCTACACACAAAGCAGATTCTGGGACAGCAAGTGTGTGACCATTGTCCTGATTCAGTCCCATAGCTCAACACCAGAGTTTGGGCCAGACATACGGGCTCCCAGTGTGTGCAGGAGGGTTGCTCTGCTCCCTCTGAAATCAGGACCAGGGATCTGCACTACAGACTGGTGAGGGGAGGGAAATGGCCAGCCAGGATTCCCTGAGTTCCTACAGCATCCAAGCAGCTTTATTCTTGATGCAGTTTCACCTATTAGTACAGTCTTTTAATTGTTTTCTGAAGCTTTGAAAAGATGTTTCTGCTGCTAGTTCAAAGCTTCTTTAGGGGGATGGTGCCCTAATGTCTTATGCTTCCATCTTGATTTGAGCAGGGCCTCCCCTAATAATCTTTTTCTTTTTCTTTTTAAAGTTTTCATTTTTAATGAAATGACTTTGGAAATAATGTACCTTTCTATGACACCAACTCGACAGTTTTTGGAGTCACAATAAGATACACAGAATTACATACATAATTAATTTGAATGCTAGCATTTCAAGCAGTGATTTTTGTTACATGGCAAGCAAAATCAAGAGAGCAACCATCAAACAAGAGTCCCATAGCTTCAGACAAGGAAATGCGAGGATAGCATATGAGAACAGCTGCCGCTCCAGCGAAGGGTTTCTGGCATAACCAATGATGAGGTGTGTTAGTTTGGAAGCTGCCAGAATGCAATATACTAGAAATGGAATGGCTTTTATAAGGGGAATTTAATAAATTCCAAGTATACAGTTTTAAGGAAGTAAAAGAGTAAAAATTTAAGGTACCAACAAGAGGTTACCTTCATTCAAGAAAGGCTGACAGCTCAGGAACACCTCTCTCAGCTGAATCTGAGAGGTCTGTGACTGGCATCTGCTGGTCCCTTACTCCTGGGCTCTATTGCTTTCAGCCTCTGTTCCTGTAGGGGTTCCTCACTTTATTTCTCCAGGGCTGGCTTTCGTCTCTTGGCTTCCCTTGGCTCTCTCCAGGTTCTTGCTTGCTTAACATCTCACGGCAATGTCTGCTGGGCTCCAAGCATCTCCAAACATCCATGTCTCTATTCTCCACATGTTCGCATTTATGTCAGCTCTACTGTGAAGTTGCTGTCAGCTCTGAGGCTTCTGTCATTTCTGACTCTCTCCAGAATATTTCCTCTTTTAAAAGATTCCAGTAAACTAATCAAGACCCACCTGGAATGAGTGGCATCACATCTCCTTTTAATCAGAATGTCACACCCACAATTGGGCATGTCACATCTCTGTAGATGTAACCTAATAAAAAGCTTCTACATACAATATTGAATCATTACTAAAATCAAAGGCTGCTCCCACAAGATTGAATCAGGATTAAAACATGGCTTTTCTGGGATTCATAATACTTTCAAACCATAACATGAAGCTATGTTCCAATACCAGTGGTAAAGCTAGCCAAAGACTGTTTGAATACCAATGGTAAAGCCAGCCACTCCTACTGTTGCAGCACCTACACCAGTGTGTAAGAATTTGAGAATTTTGCCACGCAAAGGAGGACTCCAAGAGACGTTCTCTCATGCAACACGCAAGGGGTTTATTTTCCACACATGTGTGGGGCTCGCTGAACACGCAGGAACAGAGAGCCCCGAACTTAAGTCTGCAAAAGCTTTTTAAAGGGTAAGATGAGGGGGGTGGGGGTTGAGCATGGGTCACAGGTGCTGTTTTGCAAAAAAGCAGATAAGAACAGTTTTACAATAAGCATTTCTTAACAGTTTTACAACAAGTAACCTTGGCGCCAGGATTGTTTATCTTCAGCCTGATGGGGCCCATAATTTTTTTCTTTATAATTCTTAACTCACACTAAATGCATAGCCGTGAATATAAAATGACACAAATGCTTTTGCTGGATATTTCAGAAGCTAAAATATATGTAAATAGCTAAATTAAGCAGGAAAAATTAGCTACTGTTAAGCTTTATAAAATTCCCTTTTACAAGTGAATTTGGCAGCAATATCAGTGTCTCTGCTGATTTCACTGGTCTGAAATTCCCTTTGGGTTTTCTGAGATTCTGGACCCAATTAAATACTTTAGAGCCTCTCCATTCCTACCCTCTGGTTGAGATAACACTGATGCAGAAATTGGTCTGTGTGCAACTCTGGCTCCAGCTCAGATCAAAGCAGGGATGAGGCGATCTTGGCACAGGCAAACATCTTACACTCTTTGGGGCAGAATGGCTGGAGGACTTGGGTGACAGGTGATGTGGGCTTTTCCACTTTCTCTGTTTCTGGATGATAGCTGTGGCAGCAGAGGTTGAAGGAAGGACTCCTAATAGTCTTTTCCTCAGTAGTTTTATCATCTTTGGTTTCTTGCCTAAATCAAGTATTATTATGGTTATTGTAAAATGGAGAATTTTCTATTTTTACCATTTTTTTTCATGATTAGTTGGCATTCTTTTATAAAGAATAATTCTTCTCATCCCATTGCTTTATTTTAATTTTTATAAAGAGTCAGTGTGGACTTGTAGGGTTTTTTTTAACTTTTTTTTGTGTGTATGTAACTATACAAAGTAAAGAAAGAAAAAAGCAGTAGTTTTCAAAGCACCCTTCAACGAGTAGTTACAGGACAGATCCCAGAATTTTTCATGGGCTACCATACCATCTAGATTTTTTTTTTTATTTAATGTGTTCTTCGTCTGAATCATTCATTCTGTCTCTCAAATTGTCCCAAGTTTTGTTGTGAGAGCGCTTTTGAGGTAGCTTCTGCTTCCTTTTAAAATAGCCCCATCAGTTTTTGAGTACTTCCTTACTTTCTGCTACAATAGAGTGCATAGGTTTACCTTGCACTTTCCTCGACCCCAGCCTTGAATCACCCATTTTTCCAAGGAAGCCCCATTATTTTCGTTAAGACTGATACTTACAAATCAAGATCTGGGCACTAGCTATTCTCCTTGCTACTGAGTTGTCACTGTTTCTTGCTCTTTTAGTGGATGGAGCTAGGAAGTTTTTCTTTGTGTTTTTTCTTTCTTTTGTTTTTTAATCAAGAGTTTGTTTATATTGATACTCCTAATTCTATTCCAGTTTCTACAGGGTTCTTCTTCCCTCATGCTGTATTTACATATCTTTTTTCCCCACAGTAAGATCCTGGTAACATGGTAACAGAATCAGTAAACAATACATGCATAATAGCTTCAGAATTTTAATACCAATACAACTGTCAGCTACAAGCTTAAGTATGGTTCAAGATTTCTTTGCAGTTCTTTTTATGCTTACATATAGGCTACTTAAGGTATACAATAAAAAGGTACTTAAATATTTTTTTTCTCCTTCAGTGGTAAAATTTTCAGTGTAATATGCAATTGAGTGTATATATTTTTATTGTATTCAATTTTATCTCCCATCCCTGCTGATTTTGTTTTATTTGGGTATGTGTAAAACATTAACATGGGTCAAAAGTCAAAATCTCCATTTTACAATCACAATAGTAAAATTTGATTTAGCCACACAAAAATGGTTCATAAAACCATGGCAGTTTTTTCAGAAGATATACTCAGAATGTCCTTTTCCTTCCCTCATCTCTCTTTCCACTCCAATTAGCTTTTGATTTATCTTAGTTGTGTTCACATTTGCATATGTAAGCTGATACATATGCATATTCCTATTTCCCCGTTCTTACACAAAAGATATGTATATGGTATTGTACTACATATGTTTTTTGTAACTTGCTTTCATAGAGATCTTTCTCATTCTTTTATAGCCTTTTTACACTTTTGCAAATAATGTTGTAATTAATAGCCTCACACATTTGCTTTTTTTTTTTTTTTTTTATTGCTAGAGATGTGCCATCAGGGTAATTTCCTTGAACTTAAACTTAACTGGTCCAAAGCAATATATTATTTTCCCGAAACATTTTTCTTCTCTTCTATTCCCCATATAGAATTATCTGTCTTATTACTTAAGCAGAAACCAAAGTTTTACAATTTCTTCTCATGTCTAATAGTCAACAAATGCTGATGATATACCTGTATCCTTTCTTTTCTTTTTTTCCCCTGCCATTATTTTCTTAGTGACAAATCTTATTTCTTACTTAGTTTACTGGGTTAGCCTCCCAACTGGTCTCATTGCCCCCCTAAAACCTCACAATGCTACTGAAACTGTCTTTCCTAAAGTCAAAGGTTATACATATCACTCACATCAACATTTTTCCTTTGCCTCTAAGCTAAGAATCAGTCTCTATTGCCTTAGTGCCCCAGTATTCCATTTCCTGGCCTCTAATTCTCTAGCCTATCTCTAACCATCCTGAAGTACTTGCAGATTCCTCAGGCATGTGTTGCCCAGTTTTGTCCTGCCTCTTTTGCACTGGAATGTCTTTTTTTTACACCCCAGGTTTCATCTTAATAACTTTTCAAGATGCAGCTTAGGTATCATTCACTCCAGAGAGACTTTTTGCCAGAGTATATGCAGTTCCCCTCTTCACCCAGTATCCTGTGCTTACCTGCATTAACTTGTCTCTCTTTCCTGAGACTGTGGGCTCCTATAGGCAGGAAACTCCCTCATCTGGTTCTGCTTTCTAGGCACAGAGCCTGTAGCATAGTAGATAATCAGCAGTGGTGAAAAATGAGTAAACTTGATCTGTTTACAGATATTTTTCATGCATCTTAAAGTTTTCAGTTACATGTTCATTGCAAAAAATCCAAACAACGCAGATAGATATGTATAAGAATTGACTGTCTTCCATTACCCCGTCTTAATCTCTAGTGGGAATTACAAGTAATGGTTTAATATTGGCAAGAAAAGCACAGATTAGATTTTCCAGTCACAGTAGAAGAAAAATGTCTACTATTTTGTACTCATAGACCATCTCTTTTCCTTTAGGCAATGATAGTAAGAAATGCTAAAGATACAGCTCATACAAAAGCAGAACGGAATATTCTGGAGGAAGTAAAGCATCCCTTCATTGTGGATTTAATTTATGCCTTTCAGACCGGTGGAAAACTCTACCTCATCCTTGAGTATCTCAGCGGTCAGTTCATACAGTTTGGTGTAATTATTTGAATTTACTCCACAAACTGGGTCTAAAAAAAAGAGCTTTTGTTTAATGTAGCCTTATTGATAGGGCGTGCAGTTTACATTGGAAATTGTCTGTGTTTTCCAGGGCCCACCACTTTCTAGGAACCTTTTGCTCCCCATATCATTTACAGGTATCTATTTCTACCAAACACTTGAGTTTTCTGAGAAAGAGAATTCTCTATTCTCTCAGTAGCTTGTAGCATGGAACAGAACGTTACAGAATTTAGTAACATTTTTGTGACTTGCCATTTTTTCCTTTTATTTTGCAGTAATTTCAGACTTACACAAAAAGATGTAAGAACGGTACAAATAATTTCCACATATCCTTTACCTAGATTCCCCAATGTTACCATTTTAGCACATTGTTTTTTTTTATTCCTCTCTCTCTTTCTCTCTCTCTCTCTGTGTATCTACATGTATATATGTTTCTATATATGGATATGTATATGTACATAGATACACACATGATTACATATATTTATATACATATACACATAAATTTTTTTCCTGAAGTCTTTGAGAGATTTCAGACATAATTTCCCTTTGTCCCTAAATAGCATCAGTGTATATTTTTAAAAATTATCTTACATAATCACATTATAATTGTCAAAATTAGGAAATTAACATTGGTACAATATCTCCCCTTACTTTCCTTTACTCTAGAACAGTTCCTCCATCTTTGTCCTTCATGATCTTCATGTTTTGAAGAGTATAGGTCAGTTATTTTGTAGAATGAGCGTTAGTTTGGACTTGTATGTTTCCTCATGATTAGATTCAGGCTATACATTTTTGGGAGGACCATCAACGTGACATCGAATCCTTCTCAATACAACAGATTAAGAGGTACATGGTATTTAAATCTTTTTCACATTTCAGGTGATGTTAACTTTTATCACATGAATATGATCTCTCCAATTTTGTCCATGGTGAAATTTCCCTTTGTAATTAATAAGTATCTTTTGAGAAGGTACTTTGAAACTATATAAATATCTATCTCATTAAACTTTCACACTGAGTTGTAGCATCCATTGACTCTTGTCTGAAACAGTTAGCTATGATGGTTGCTAAGCAAGTTTTCTTATTCCATCATGCCTCCTATATTTATTACTTAACATTCTTCTGTAACAAAGAACTTTGCCATCTCTTGCATTTAGTGTAAACTTATTCATTAATTCATTTATGTACATCGTTGTAAATTCATGGGTTCTAAGATTATTAGGTGAGATATAATCCTTTGTATTCATTATTTTGATGCTTAAATTTTGCCATGCTTTTTATTAGGCTATTGTCAGATTTCTTCTAGGCTCATACAGTTTATTTCTGGGCTGTGAAAATATGAAATATGGGTATTTGCTAATTTACAAGGCGGATTTAATTGTATACTAACATTTTTCCACTTACATGTAAAATGTTAGAGAGGCTTTAATCAAGGTATCTTTAATCAAGGTATTTTTTTACCTTGGACTTGGAATCTACAAATATTAGGAATGTACAAATATCATCAACCCGCAAATATTGTAAATGTAAAATCTAGAATTTCAAGCCAGTTCTAGTGTTTAAATGTACATATTTCACATAAGAATAAGAATACTACTGAAAATAGAATCTTGAGGACTTAGTTTTTAAACCTGAATTCTTTAGGATCTTTTTATTTTTAAGGGACTGATGGTTTTTTAAATTATAGTTAGAAGGAAAACATAAACCCTTTCGTTAGAAGTGGGCTGTAAATAAGGACTGTTTTATTTCTAAAATGTTTTCCTTTTCTTTCTAGGAGGAGAACTATTTATGCAGTTAGAAAGAGAGGGAATATTTATGGAAGACACAGCCTGGTAAGTCTGATTTTTGTGGTTACGTGGATTCAGGTAATGAATCATAAAATTAAAAGCAAAGCCCCATTCCCATTGTGGGCAGCCAAATAATTCAATAAATTGTTCTGGAGCCAGTCAGTCACTCAGGACTTCATGGGGGAGAAGGAGCTTTGGGACTGGAGGTCACATCATCCCTTTGCCCTAGGCCTTGGGTGAAGCACTCTTCATACAGGGCGGAACCATTCTCTGTGGGACTTTCTTTCCTTCCTTGGCCATGGGTGAGTGTGTTTTTTCCAGTGAAATTTTCTGTGTGAAACAGTGGAAAGTATCAGAAATCATCACCTTTTTTTTTTTTTAGACTTTCTAGTTGCCAAGGTGCAGTCTTAGGGAGGGGATAAGCCTGCACACATCCACTGTGGATTGATTATATGGCCAAGATGGGATCTACTCTCTTATTTCTTAAGATGGCATCTGCTTCAAATTAAAAATATACACATCCTTTTGTGAGGTGACAGTATTGGGTAACAATAAATCAGTTTATCCTACACATTAATTGAATAGAAAACAACTCTTAAAATGTTTTTTCTACCTTAATTACCAAACTGCATTCCATTGTTTAATTTCAGGCCTTTTCTAACACAGAAGCTGCATTTAAGAGCCTTAGGGATGAAGTGCCCTTTTTTGGAGGAGGCTCTCTGAGCCCTGTTGGAGGCTGTGTTTGTGGTCCTGCTGGCTGTGAAACTGCCTCAGTCCTCTAGGACACACCCTCTCCATCCTGGAGTAATCTGCAGGATTGCAACATTGTTATGCAGCCAGTATTGCAGTGCCTTGTGCTTTTCGAATCCAGACAGGGTTGACTCAGCCCTTTATTCTTTTGAGGTAGATAAATTTGAGTGTCACACAGTTTATAGTTGTGGGCTGGCTGGCAAGAGGGAGGGCAGATACTGTGGGCATATGTTGTATATAAATATGCAAGAATGAGTGGGATTCTAAGGGTCAGGTTATAAATTATCTTTTGAAATCAAAACTTGATTTCTGAGAATAACAAAGATCCTATTGCCCATGGGATTTGAAAGTTGGGGGTGAGTGGGAGAAATTTGCTTTGGCTTGAATGACTATTGGCCTAATTCCTACACAGACAGAACAAAACATAATCAGTGATAGTTTGGCATATTCTGGACTTCCTTGCAATTTAAGCAGTATGTTCTAATGATGAAATAAAGCATTTTATAGTTTCACTAAAATGAGTGAAACATAAATATCCCCAAGCCTTTTGGCAGCAGCGTATGCCATCTCTTCCCCCCATCCCCACCTCCCACCCCACTGATTTGGTCTTTGGTGCATGTCTGTTTCTTTCAAGGAATTTTGCTCCATATACATAAGCTGCTTTGAGTAGATTACTCTTTTTAATTTTATTTAAATCACTTTTGTTTCCAGCTTTTACTTGGCAGAAATCTCCATGGCTTTGGGGCATTTACATCAAAAGGGGATCATCTACAGAGACCTGAAGCCGGAGAATATCATGCTTAATCACCAAGGTGGAGATATACCGTAAACAATTCTATAGTAAATAATCATCTTAAAATCTTCCCACACAGGTCATGGCCATTTTCAAAGCCCCATATTCATCTGTCTATTATTATACATTTCCTCCCTGAGAATTTATGTCATCATGATAGTTGCTGAGTCTTAACCATATTTAGGTCCTTATGGTTGATGAGAGTAAAGGGAATTGAGGATTCTTTTTAGCTCTGACATTCTTAAGTGTGTTGAACCAGAAGCCAGTTCAAATACTATACTTGGTTTGTTCCTTAAATTGGAAACTAAATCTCAATACTACAAATTTGATTTTCTTTAATGATAGAAATTCATAAATATTGGAAGCAGTACTCTTTATGATAAATTTTACTAATGCTGGAAAAAAGTAAGGATTAGAATTGAACCAAAGATTTAATACAACCTTGGAAATAAAATATTTAAGGGATCATAGTTTATTCTTGCGATTTTTTGCCATAACAACATAAACATCAGAGAGACTAATGTTTTGTGCATCTGTAGATACAACAAAGTGAACCTTTACTGTAATTGTATGCTGCTACAGACTATTCAGTTTATTCTACAGTAATCTGGGCTGGTTGGTTGTGGCAGTTTACACACCCAAAGGTGCCAGTCAGCTGTCCAAGATATTTGGGGGGCTGATGGCAACTGCAAGCAGATCTTTAGATGTATACAAAGTTTCTGAAGGAGATGGTTAACTGTAACCTCTTGGACAGAAAATGGTGTGTGGCTAACTGAAGCCAGTATAATGTTCCAAATTGGACTTTTTTGTTTAAGCAAAAATTATATACTTAACCAAGTACATCATAGGGATCTATGTGTCTCCCTCCAGATTCTTCTGTCCCTCCAAATCTCCCCCTTATGTGAGTCTGAATTCTAAGACTGAGGTTAGAATAGGAAAAGGAGTGACTAGTTAATTTCTTCTTTGACCCATAAGCTTGAAGTGGTTATGTGTAAGTAAAAGACCATATTTCTTCTTCATGTACACATTTACATTTAATCAGTAAGCTATTACCTTTTCTTTCCTCTGAAATAAACCAGGAATAGTGGGCACCTGGGGTTGTTGAATTACTGGACATCTGCTGACAGTTCAGTAAAACTCAAAAAACTGAAATGTTATTTGTGTAAGGTGGTGAATTTTTCACTTTCTGGATCACAGATGATCCTATGCCACATAGCATTTTCATTTCTTTGGTCCACCTGGTAGCATTTAACAGAATAACCCAACTTGTTTTAGGTGACTTTCTGAGACCGTTTTAAGAATTCTCCAGTCACAGTTCACTGTGATAAAAGCTATATAGTTGTAGTTCAGTGTCATACCTCTGTTTAAAAGGTATAGAGTGTTTATTAGGTCTGTGTATTTAAACCAGACTTCATCAAGAGCTAAAAGAAAATTTCTCCTAGGATTTTATTTCTGAGGATGGTAGGGGATTCTGGCTATTGTTAAAGCTAAATTCTTAGACAAACCGTTTTACTTGTTTTGCCATCTTTGTTTTCCCCCTTTATTTGTTAACAATCATATCACCAGCAAAAGATGACTCTGTCCTAGCCTTAAAGATTTAGTATCCTATTTTATGGATGGCACCTCATTAATTCCTCACATCTTCACAAAATTTAAGGCAGGAAAACCTAAATAGAAGGAGATTATTGTCTTGTGTTTTATGTTCAAACACTACACATACTTAGAATTCTCAGAATAACCATGCTGTAATCTTTTATTGTAGGTCATGTGAAACTCACAGACTTTGGACTATGCAAAGAATCTATTCATGATGGAACAGTCACACATACCTTTTGTGGAACAATAGAATACATGTGAGCTGCATGTTGAAAGAATTATAGCTGGTCTGGGGGTAATAGCTAACTTTTACCTGCTTTAAATAATAGTGTACTAAGTTTTCCATTAGCACCATTTGGGTTCATATATTGTTTCTTAATTTCTAATTCAGATGATCTGCAAGTGGGTGATTTTCAGGTTTATTATTTTTCTCATTGTAGGGCCCCTGAGATCTTGATGAGAAGTGGCCATAATCGTGCTGTGGATTGGTGGAGTTTGGGAGCATTAATGTATGACATGCTGACTGGAGCAGTAGGTGCACAGTTAAAAGCTGCATGTGTTATGGTCTATGCTGAGTAAATTATTAAATCACTACAGCAAGAGACCTCTCCTGTGCTTTTTGAAAATGTTACCAATGGAGTTATTCTCAAAGCCCAAAGGATTGTTATTAACAGTTTAACACTAATAATGCCTTATGATTTTATGGCATCCCTTACTTTGAAAACATGTCTGCTTAAATGATCTAAGACATTGCAGTCCTGTGAAACAAATGTAGAATAGATACTGTCCCTATCTTATAAATGGAGAATTTAAAGCATAAGATCATGACTCACTTATCACAATGCAAGTAAATAATGGAAACCCAGGCTTCCTTTTAGAACATTGCTATTTCCTTGGTCCTGCCCTTAAAAACTACAGGTCTTTAGCAGTCAGACCATTTCATAGCATACATTTCTGATCTCTACATAATTGAGTAATTCAGGAAATGTATAATATAATGTTTTTAAAATTCATTTTTTATATGCTAATTTTTTTACTTTCTTCTACTCTTAGCCCCCATTCACTGGGGAGAATAGAAAGAAAACAATTGACAAAATCCTCAAATGTAAACTCAATTTGCCTCCCTACCTCACACAAGAAGCCAGAGATCTGCTTAAAAAGGTAGGGATCTTAAGTAGACACAACATGAGACTCAACTACTAGAATTTAACTTGATAGAATTTAACACATTTTTTTATTTTGAGCAAAAAGGCCTACAGTTTTTGAAGGCAAAATAAAAATGTGCTTGTTTGAAGATTGTATTTTCTTTTTTCCCCAAAACATTTAGTAATAATTAGTAAATTGAAAGGCAAAGTAGACATGCAAATTCAAACAAAAACAAAATCATGACTAAGACTCATCTTTTTTTTTTCCTCTCTCCCTAAAGCTGCTAAAAAGAAATGCTGCTTCTCGTCTTGGAGCTGGTCCTGGGGATGCTGGAGAAGTTCAGGTAGGTATTTTCATGTTTGGTGTTTTGGGAGAGGATAATGCTAATTTTATGTGTTTGTGAGGGTTGAATGTTTAGTTGCTTATAAATTTAAATTATTTTTTGATTTATAACTTCAAACAGGTAGTTATTAACAATCCAATTTAGTCTGTTCCCCATCACTTTTCTTCTTCCTTTTTTTTTCTAGGCTCATCCATTCTTCAGACATATTAACTGGGAAGAACTTCTGGCTCGGAAGGTGGAGCCTCCTTTTAAACCCCTGTTGGTATGTATACATGAAAAGATATAATTTGTAGGACCGAGTATTTTTTTAGTGTAAGAACATTTCAGAGCAGTCCAAAGCATTACATTTATTAACAGTTCAATAAATTTTGACCTACCCTCTCTTTCCTTCAGCATCTTTATTATGTACAGTTTTTTCAAGAATTAGCAATTATTGACTATCTTAAACTATTTTTAAATATTTAGTGATTTTACTCAAATGGAGGAAGCTTAAATGACACAGAACTGAAAATATTAGAAATCTGTATACAATAAAAAATAAACATAAATTAGCCAACTTCATGGACATTTCCATTTAAGCATTCATACAAATATGTATTCACCTTTTAAATTTTGATATAGGTATAACACATACATACATGCCATGATGATTCTGTCAAAGAAAAATCAGAGATGCTAAAATTATTCTTAAGTTTTAAAAATGATGTGGAATAGGTTTCAAACATCAATGTTCTATGTGAATGTAAGCCCCTGATTTAATTCCATGACTTTATCATGCCAAAAACATGGTTGGTTTTAAATTTTTTAACAGGTATTGATATCACAATTCATTGGTTTATTAATAATTAAGGCATTTTGCAAACAGTATATCTCAGTGTGGACAAAAATTTTTAACATTGGTTATTTGCTATGTTTTAATCTCTCAGTCTTTTAAACATAAGAAAATAGCTGCACGCGTTAAGTGTTTTCTTATAAAAAAACAATCTTAAAACATTTATGATGCTCGGTCTCTGCGGTTCCTAACAATAAGTCCTGTCTTATTCTTTGCACACAGTATGGATTATATTCTTATGCAATATATGTAGGAAGCATTAAGACCCAGTAGTTTTTAAACAGTGTCACCAAATAACCATATAAATTCCAAATGCAGCAAAGGTGAACAATTTTCTTAGTGCACTTTCACGTCATTGAAGTTGAAGCTGCTTCTCTTGGATATTTTCCACTTCAAAGTGAAGTAGATTTTTAAGAGTTTCGTTAGTTTTATCATTATGCGGCTTTGTAAAAGAAAAAAACATGGTTTTGATTTCTTTCGTAGCTCACAGTTCTCAGACGAGACTTCTTTTTTTTTTTTTTAAATCAGATAGTCCAGGGATATTTTGAATAACCAAGCACTCTTTAGTAGATGAAACCTTCAATGCAATTGTAATAAATAAACCTCTATGTCTTTAGCTATACTGAGTATATCTGGAAACAAAGTAAGAGGGTTTTCCTGTACCCACAATCTGCTTAATTGTTGTTTTAAAGTCTGAATATTTCCATTGTTTATAATTTCTGTTTTGGATGATAATTCTGACTACCACCTTTCTATGCTTGAAGCCGGTTTAAACCAGCTATTCTTGTGTGCTAGCTGCTGGAATGCAATATACCAGAAACAGAATGGCTTTTAAAAAGGAGAATTTAATAAGTTGCTAGTTTGCAGTTCTAAGGCCATGGAGATGTCCAAATTGAAACAAGTCTATAAAAATGTCCAAATTAAGACACCAGCAAGAGGTTACCTTCACTCAAAGGCTGATGAAGTTCAGGGTTTCTCTCTCAACTGGAAAGGCACGTGGCGAGCATGGTGGAGTCTGCTAGCTTTCTCTCCAGGCTTCATATTTCATAAAGCTCCCCGGGAACGTTTTCCAAAAGTGTCTGGCTGCGTGGGCTCTCGTTGTTCTCGTGGCTCTAAAAAGGGACTCTCTCTAAAATGTTTCCTCTTTTAAAGAATTCCAGTAAACTAATCAAGACCTACCTGGAGTGGGTAGAGTCACATCTCCCTCTATTCAAAAGTTAATACCCACAATTGGCTGAGTCTTATCTCCGTGGAAACAATCAAAGGTCCCAGCCAGCAATACTAAATGAGAATTAAAGGACATGGCTTTTCTGGGGTCTACCACAGATTCAAACCTACATACCAACTATTACATGTTCTTCAAATTTGCTTTTAAGCAGTGACTTTACTAGAGGCAGCAAGTCTACATAGCGGCCAAGTGAGATGTATCGTTTTTCTTCCTATAAGCTATTGGTGAGCACAGAGAGGCAATCCATCACAACTCCAAGATCTTCTATCCTCGCCAGATAGGCCACAAGTTCACTTATTCTTCGCTTCCTCCAGAAAGTTAAAACTACATTGAATCTCAAATTTTGGTTGAATAAAACCTGTGCCATTGTTTCATGGTCCTGAGAAACCTCAGGAAGAAACCCACTATATTTTGACAATAAGCTTTCTGTCTATGAAGAACCACAATTACTGGAGTTAACCAAATATGTTCGACTATCAAGGTGTAATTTTTCAGGCAGGTAGCCTGTACAAGCCACTTCATTTTCTTTATTTGCATGTCACAATCCCCACTTCTAGGGGACTGTTTTTTTCTGTAACAAGAATTGGAAATGGATGATGAACTTTCTTTCTGCAGTGATCACCTTATGTAGTTTTATCTTGGCTTTTCACAGCTTGTCCAACTGTTTTGGAGATTTTTTTAACCTTCATGTTCTTATTAGTGAAATTAGAGATCCTTTTTCTAGGAAGATCAATGGAATGATCCTCAATATTATTACAAAATAATATTGTTTTTCTTTCCTTTTTTTTTTTTTTTTCTTACATGGGCAGGCACCAGGAAACAAACCCGGGTCTCCAGCACAGCAGGCGAGAACTCTGCCTGCTGAGCCACCTTGGCCAGCCCAAAAGTTCAGGTTTTTAACACTGTGAATTTCATATGCCATAATCTCTTAAATACTGGTGCCTCATGGTACCATGGCTCCTCAGTTCATCTAATGATGAACTGCACCTGGCAGCCTAAAGTACCCCTCAGATCCCAGACCATGCCCCACTCTGGACCATTCAAACATGGTCACACCTATATGAACTGTTTTAAAGTTGGTTGCCTAAGACACTTAAATAGTTCAAGTAGTTGGGGTTTTCCCATTTTTGTTTACTTAATTCAACCCTATTTTAAATTTGATTCTCTGAAAATTTTTTATTCAAAATACAGACTATATGTTTATGAATAAATGAGTTAGTGCATTAGTTCTTATCTTTTTTCCATCTTAGAATCTAAGAAAATATATTTTTCACTTTTTGGGATGTAGATGGCAGAAGAGGAGGGTAATTATTATTTTTGTCTTGGAGCATTGGTGACCTGCTTTAAAATTTCAACATATACAGTTGTAAGGAGAATAATGAACCTCACAAACCAGCTGTACAGCTTCAAAAATTATCAGTTTATCTTATTTACACATAAACGTAATCACCATGTCATCATAATGTCTAAAAAGTTGACAATTTCCTAGATGGTTTCTTTTTTTTCCTACCTTTTTTTTCCTTTTTGTTTTTTTTCAATGAGAGTTCAATTAAAGTATCTACATAATTTGAATATTGTGTCTCTTAAATCTCTTTTCATCTATAGATTTTCCTTCTCAATTCTTCCCGTGTGGATTTTTAGAAGACATGCATTTGTTTGTCTTATAGAATTTCTCACATTTTGATTTTGCTGATTTTATCCCCATGGTGTCACTTACCATGTTCATCTGTTCCCTATATTTCAGAAACAAAACTGGTAATTAGATCTAGAGGCTTGATCTGATTCAGATTAAAATTTAGTGTTATGTGTTTTGATTAGGAAGCATAAATCATAGTTGTATTTCTTTTAGTGATATTAGCCATTATTGCTCATTGTCTACATCAGTGGTTCTCAATTAGGGGCAGTTTTGTGCCCCCTCTACCAAGGGACATTAAGTAGTGTTTAGGTGCATTTTTTTATTGTCGGCGGTTTGGGAAGGAGGTCTCTGTTGTTTTGTTTTTTTCATATGGGCAGGCACCGGGAATTGAACCCGGGTCCTCGGGCATGGCAGGCAAGCACTCTTACCTGCTGAGCCACCGTGGCTCGCCTGAGGTCTCTGTTTTTAGCAAAGGTAGATGTCGCTTATACTGCTCAACATCCTACAGTGCACAGGACAGCTGCCACAGCAATGAATTGGCCCAAAATGTTAATAATGTTGAGTTTGAAAAGCTTTGTTTTAGTTGCATGATTTTATTGGGAGTTTGAAAAATGGTCTTATTCTAATACTGCTACTCATTTTATTTATAAATTTTAATAATTTATAGATATTATCTTATTTATTAGCTGGAATTTTTCTATGAAAGGAATCTCATCAATTGCTTGGTTACCTGAGGTACATACAGTTACAGGAAAGGCCGAATAAATATTTGATTCTTTCCCAGTTTTCAAAATAATAAATTACTTCCTTACCTTCTTCACAAATTGACCAATGAATTATGTGGGGTTTTTTGGTATCATAAACTCATGCATTTTAACATATTTGCATTTCAGTCCATTGCAGTTATTTATTTTTTTTAACTTTTTTAATTGAATAGTATAACATATATACAAAGTAAAGAAATAAAAAAGCAATAGTTTTTAAAGCAGTCTTCAAAGAATGGTTACAGGATAGATCCCAGAGTTTTCATGGGCTACCATACAGTCCTCTCAAATTTTTCCTTCTAGCTGCTCCAGAATATAAGACACTAGAGAGCTTAGATACTTTTTTATCATTACAATTGACTTTTTTTCCTTCTTTTTTTGTGAACAATAACATATATATAGAAAAGCTATAAATTTTAAAGCACAGCACCACAAGTAGTTGTAGAACATATTTCAAACTTTGACATGGGTTACAATTTCACAATTTAGGTTTTTGCTTCTAGCTGCTCTAAAATACTGGAGACTAAAAGAGATACCAACTTAATGACTCCACATTCATATTCATTTACATCCTATTTTCCAGGTATAATTCCACCATCACCTTTGATCTTTCCGTACTTCTCTTTAGGGTTGTTTAGGCCATGGTAATTCTAAATTTTTGATATTGGAAAGGTCTGTCACTGATATAAGGTAGGGAGATGGAACTATCTGATGTTCTGGAGAGGCTGGGCTAGGTTTCAGGACTTATCTGGACCAGGGACCCATCTGGAGGTTGTAGGTTTCTGGAAAGTTACTCTAGTGCCTGGAACCCTTGTGGAATCTTATACATTGCCCTAGGTGTTCTTTAGAATTGGCTGGAATGGTCCTGGTTGGGGATTGGCAGGTTATGATAGGTAGCAAGGTCTAACTAAAGCTTGCATAAGAGCAACTTCCAGAGCAGCCTCTCGACTCAATTTGAACTCTCTCTGCCATTGATAATTACACTTCTTTCCCCCATTTTGGTCAGGATGGAATTGTTGATCCCACAGTGTTCCCTGGATTCATCCCTGGGAGTCATCTCCCACATCGCCAGGAAGACTTTCACCCCTGGATGTCATGCCCCACATAGGGGGGAGGGCAATGATTTCACTTGTAGAATTGGGCTTTGAGAGACTGAGACCACATCTGAGCAACAACAGAGGTCCTCCAGAAGTAACTCTTAGGCATACCTATAGGTAGTCTAAGCTTCTCCGCTACCTGTATAAGCTTCACAAGAGTAAGCTTCATGATCGAGGGGATGGCCTATTGATTTGGGTGTCCCTAAGGTTTGACCCAGTATCAGGAGATTCCCTGATGGTAAAGTTTAATAGTTCCATAGTCTTTCTCCCTTTCTTCAGGGGACTTTGCCAATACTTTTTGATTAGCTGCTTAATATGCTGTAGGATGTTTCCAGGCATTACAATAATCTATACAGGATTAAAGGGCCTCTCTTATTCTCTGCTCCCTGTGTTTCAGTTGATCAAATGAGCTATACAGATAGATTGAATTAAATTATGATGCACTACAGAAAATTTCAGTTCCAGACCAAATAAACCTTTCTTCCATTGATCTCAAAGAGATTGTGTGGTTCTGAAATATAAACAGTGTCTTCCTTACCCCTGTGTTCTGAATTATTTTAACCCCAACCTGTTTGGCTTCATTCTTATCTCTGAATATCAGGTTATATATGTAAAATAGTCTCTCAGAATCCAGAAATAATAATCACCACTCCGGACTTAATGTGTCTGCTCTAAAAGCTTACAGTCTAGGCCCCTGTTTTCTTGTAAGCATTTTTTAAAGGTGACCATACCATTGTTGTTTTTTTGTTCCTGACTTATTTTGTCTCACCAAATGTCCCACATGTTCATTCATACCATTGCATGCCTCGTGACATTGTTTTTGTAGCAGCACAACCTTCATTCATAAGTATACACCATCATTCACCAATCTACTTCTCCATCAGTGCATCCTTCCTGTTGCTGAAGGATGATTCATCAGTCATCATGTACAGTGCCCAAAGTCCACAGTCCATCAACTTTCTCAATTTTAGATAATTTCATTGTTCCCAAAAGACAGAAAACCAGTAAACACATCCTTATCAAATAGGAATTCTAGGCCCTCTTAACTCTTGTCCCTCACCGCATTATTTACCTCTGCTGTTGCTGTGGTAGTGCTGATAGTTTCCTTCTGAACATAGCTCATAGCATGCAATAGCAGTTTCCCCCCTGTACCCTGGACTTAAACGCTTTTTATACAAGAATCATATCTTTGAAGTAATTCTTATGAGAATGCATTCACATTTCTAGTGTGAGTCAGTGGGACACGTAGCTCTGTACAACCGCTTTCAATCTTGTTCATCTTCAATGTGGTCATATTATTTCTAGACCCACTACAGAATCACCTTCGCTCTGATCTGTTCCCTTACATTGGAGTTCAACCTCATTAACTAACGGTTCACCCATCTCTAGCATCTATTTATCTCTAGGTTCCCTATATTCTGTATTCTAAACCTCTGATTATACCTTTATGCTGGTCATAAAAGTGGAATCATTCAGTATCTGTCCTTTTGTGTCTGGCTAATTTCACTCAGCATTATGTCTTCAGGGCTTATCTATCTTGTCATGTGCTTCAGGACATCATTTTGTCTTACTGCTGCATAGTATTTCATCATATTTATATACCACATTTTTTGATCCACTTGTCTCTTCGGGCATTTGGTTTGTTTCCATCTTTTGGTGATTGTGAATAATGCTGCTGTGAACATCAGTGTGCAAATGTCTGTTTGTGTTATTGCTTTCAGCTCTTCTGGGTATATACCAAATAGTGCTGCTATTGGTGGGTCATAGGCAACTCAATATTTAGTTTCCTAAGGAACTGGCAAACAGTTTTCTGTAGTGGCTGCTCCATTATACATTCCCACCAGCAGTATCCCAGTTTTTCCACATCCTCTCCAGCATGTATAGTTTCCTGTTTGTTTAATAGCACCATTCTTATAGGTGTGAGGTAGTATCTCATTGTAGTCTTGATCTGCATTTCCCTTATAGCCAGTGACAATGAGCATCTCTTCATGTGCTTTTGAGCCATCTGTATTTGCTCTTCAGAAAAATGCCTATTCATATCTTTAGCCCATTTTATAATTGGATTGTTTGCTCTTTTGTTGTTGAGTTGTATGATTTCTTTGTATATACAGGGTATCAAACCTTTTTCTGATATGTGATTTCCAAATATTTTCTCCCATTGAGTTGGCTACCTCCTCACCTTTTTGACAAAGTCTTTTGAGGTGCAGAAGCATTTGATTTTGAGGAGTTCCCATTTATCTATTTTTTCTTTTGTTACTTGTGCTTTGGGTATAAAGTTTAGGAAGCTACCTCCTATCTTAGGTCTTGAAGATATTTCCCTACATTCTCTTCTAGAAGCTTTATGGTGCTAGTTCTTACATTTAGGTGTTTAATCCACTTTGAGTTAATTTTTGTGTAGGGTGTAAGAAAGGGGTACTCTTTCATTCTCTTTTCTATTGATATCAGTTCTTCCATACGCAATGATTGAAAAGACTATTTTGTCCCAGTTCAGAGAATTTGGGTGCCTTGTCAAAAATCATTTGACCATAGATTTGGTGGTCTATTTCTGCACTCTCTATTCGATTCCCTTCATCAGTGCTTCTGTCTTTGTGCCAGTACTATACTGTTTTGACCACTGTGGCTTTATAATAGTTTTTAAAGTCAGGGAGTGTTAATCCTCCTACTTCATTATACTTTTTAAGGATGCATTTAGCTATTCAGGGTCTCTTTCCCTTCCAGATGAATTTGGTAGGTAGCTTATCCAAATCTTCAAAATAGGTTGTTGGAATTTTGATTGGTACTCTGTTTAATCTGTAGATCCATTTGGGGAGAATTGACATGTTAACTATATTTAACCTTCCTATCCATGAGCAGGGAATGTCTTTCCACCTATTTAGGTCTCCTTTGATTTCTTTTAGCAATGTTATGTAGTTTTCTGTGCACAAATCCTTTATGTCCCTAGTTAAATTCATTCCTAAGTATTTGATTCTTTTAGTTGCTATCTTGAATGGAATTTTTTCCTTAACTGACTCCTCAGCTAGGTCATTGCTTGTGCATAGAAATGTACTGATTTTTGGACATTAATTTTATATCCTGCCACCTTGCTGAATTTGTTTATTAACTCAAGTAACTTTGCTGTAGATTTCTCAGGATCTTCCAAGTATAGCATCACATCATCTGCAAATAATGAGAGTTTTACTTTTCCTTTCCAATTTGGATGCCTTTTATTTCTTTGTCCTGCCTGATTGCTCTGGCTAGAACTTCTAGCACAATGTTGAATAATAGTGGTGACAGCAGATATCTTTGTCTTGTACCTGACCATAGGAGAAAGGCTTTCAATCTCTCTCCATTGAGTACGATGCTGGCTATTGATGTTTCATATATTCCCTTTATCATATTGAGGTAGTTAGCATTGATTCCTGTCTTTTGGAGTGTTTTTCTCAGAAAAGATGCTGAATTTTGTCAAATGCTTTTTCAGCATCAATCAAGATGATCATATAACTTTTCCCTTTTAATTTCTTAACGTATTGTATTACATTAATTGATCTTCTTGCGTTTGAACCATCCTTGCATTCCTGGTAATGGTGTATAATTCTTTTAATGTGCTGTTGGATTCGATTTGCTAATATTTTATTGAGAATTATCGCATCTGTGTTCATTAGGGAGATTGGTCTGTAGTTTTCCTTTCTTATAGCATCTTTACCCGGTTTTGGTATTAAAATGCTATTGGCTTCATAAAATGAGTTAGGTAGAGTTCCTTTTTCCTTAATTATTTTGAAAAGTTTGAGCAGGATTGGTGTTAGTTCTTTCTGGAATATTTGCTAAAATTCCCTGTGAAGCCATCTGGCCCTGGGTTTTTCTTTGTAGGCAGATTTTTGATGACTGATTGAATGCCTTTACTTGTGATTGGTTTGTTGAGAACTTCTGTTTCTTCTTGAGTCAGTGTAGCTTGTTTGTGTGTCTCCAGGAGTTTGTCCATTTCATCTAAGTTGTCTGGTTTGTTGGTGTATAGTTGTTCATGGTATCCTCTTATGATTTCATTTATTTTTTCAGACTCTGTGGCAACGCACCCCTTCTCATTTCTGATTTTGTTTATTTGCATTCTCTTTTTTTCTTTGTCAGTCTTGGTAGTGGTCCATCAATTTTATTGGTTTTCACAAAGAACCAACTTTTGGTTTTATTGATTCTTTCTATTCTTTTGTTCTCCCATTTGTTTATCTCTGCTTTAATGTTTGTCATTTCTCTTCTCCTATTTGCTTTGGGGTTAGTTTGCTGTTCTTTCTCAAGTTCCTCCAGGTTTGCTGTTAAGGCCTCAATTTTTGCTCTTTCTTGTTTTTTAATATAGGCATTTAGGGCCACAAGTTTCCCTCTCAGCACAACCTTTGCCACATCCCGTAAGTTCTGATAAGTTGTATTCTCCTTTTCATTTATCTCCAGATAGCTACTAATTTTTCTAGCAGTTTCTTCTTTGACCCACTGGTTGTTTAAGAGTGTGTTATTTAATCTCCATATATTTGCAAATGTTCTCATTCTCTGGTGGTTATTGAGATCCAGCTTCATCCCATTGTGATCAGAGAAAATGCTTGAGTAATTTCAGTGTTTTTAAATTTATTAAGATCTGTTTTGTGCCCCAGCATATGATCTATCCTGGAGAATGTTCCATGAACAGTAGAGAAGAATATATAACCTTGTGCTTTGGGGTGTAATGACCTATATATGTCTGTTAGGTCTAATTCAGTTATCAAGTTATTTAACCTCTCTGTTTCCTTATTGATCTTCTTTCTGGTTGTTCTGTCTATAGAGGAGAGTGGTGTATTGAAGTCTCCTGGTATTACTGTTGAAACATCTGTCACTCTCTTCTGTTTTGCCATTGTCTGTCTTATGTACTTTGGAGCTCCTTGATTGGGAGCATAAACATTTATGATTGTTATATCTTCTTGGTGAATTGACCCTTTAATTAGTAGATAGTGTCCTTCTTTGTCTCTTATGATGTCTTCACATTTACGTCTATTTTGTCCGATATTATTATAGCTACTCCTGCTTTCTTTTGGTTATAACTTGTGTGGTAAATCTTTTTCCATCCTTTCACTTTCAGTCTATTTGTATCCTTGGGTCTAAGATGAGTCCCTTGTAAGCAGCATATCGCTGGATTATGTTTCTTAATCAGTTCTGCCGATCTGTATCTTTTAGTTGGTAAATTTAGTCCCCTAACATTCAAAGTTCTTACTACAAAGGCATTTCTTGATTCCACTATCTTATCTTTTTTATTTTATTTGTCAGATCTATATATTCTTTTCCCTCTTTCTCTTTGTATTCTTTAAATTACCCTTAGTGATACTCTTCAATTATGTGCCCTTCTCCAGACTTCCTTCTCCTGTATTTTTTTTTTTTTTCAGGCAGCAGAACTCCTTTTAGTATTTCTTGTAGGGCCGGTCTCTTGTTGACAGATTCTTTCAGGACTTCTTTGTCTGTGAAAACTTTCATCTCTCCCTCAGTTTTGAAGTACAGTTTGGCTGGGTACAGAATGCTTGGCTGGAAGTCTTTCTCTTTCAGGATCTTGAATATATCATACCACTGCTTTCTCGCCTCCAGAGTGCTAGTTGCATAGTCTGAAGTCAGTCTTATTTGATTTCCCTTGTATGTACTATTTTGTTTTCTCTTGCCGCTTTCAGGATTTTCTGCTTCTCTTCAACATTTGACGGACTGAGTAGTATGTGCCCTGGGGAAGGTCTATTTGGATTTATTCTGTTTGAAATTCTTTGGGCTTCTTTGACTTGTGTATTTATGTCCTTTATGAGGGTTGGGAAGTTTTCCCCCATTATATCCTCAGCTGCTCTTCCGAGCCCTTTACTTTTCTCTTCGCCTTCTGGGACACTACGATTCTTTTATTTGTGTGCTTTGTTTTGTCTGTCATTTCCCTGAGTTCCCATTCAGTTTTTTCCATCTTTTTTGCCATTTGCTGTTTTGAGTCTTCAAAGTCAATTATCCTGTCCTCTATATTACTTATTCTTTCTTCTGTCTCTTCAAATGTGGTGTTGTGTGTCTCTAGTATGTTTTTTATTTGGTCAACAGAGTCTTAATCTCTGTGATTTCTGCTGTTTTTCTATTTATTCTTTCAAATTCCTCTTTGTGTTCTTCTACTGTCTTCTTGATCTCCTTTATGTCATTTGCTATCCCGCTTATTTTATTAAGTGGAGTTGTATGAATATCTTTGATTAGTTATTAAAACATCTGTGTCCCTTTGGTGTTTTAATTTGGTCATTAGGCAGGGCTATATCTTTCTGCATTGTGATATACTTTGTGTTCTTGGCATATAAATATCTTGATTAATTTACTTTAGGAGTTGATTTCTTTCAGTAGTCTAAGGCCTTGTGTTTGCGGGGATGGTTGTACAGCAGGGAGCAGGGCACAGGGTGAAGCATTAAGTACAGTGACTTGTTTCAGAGCAGGTATCGGTACAGGTTGGGGATGTTAAGCTGATGCTTGTGAATGTGGGTGCCCAGCAGCCAGGGAGGATGTACCGGGGCACTGGTTGGGGGGTGTGTAACCTTGGTGTGCGCTGGTCTAAGGCATGGGGCCCTTTGTCTGTATGTGTACAGCTGTGGCAGCAGGTCGGCATTACGCCTTCTTGGTTGGGGGCATATGTGGCACTTTTTCAGAGCTGGGAAGTGAGGCTGAGGGCTGTGTGCATGTATGATTCTAGTACTGCTGTAAAGCACGGTTCCCAGAGCTTAATGACATGATTGGTGGCCCGTGTGCATGTGTGGACCTGGAGTGCCAGAAAGGGATGTGCTGAGCTTGGGGAGGGTGGGGTGAGGCTGTGTGACACTATGGGCAGGGTTGGGGGTAGCCTAGGTATGAAGATTAGTGCCCGCAGCCTCTTTGTGCTGGAACAACCTGCAGGGAACAGAGAAGGGGAGGCAGTGCTTGGGAGGGGTGCAGGAGAGGTGGGTTGGGCTGCACTTGGGGTGGGGAAGATAGGTACATGCAGTGGGGGCTGGCAGGGTAGCGGTGCCTGGAGCCTGGGGAATGGAAACAGGTGATGGGGTTCACATGTGTGGGGTGTGGGGTGAGTCGCCAGTCATGGGGCTGCACTGGTGAGGGTTGCACACCCAAGGAACTTAGCCTGGCTTACTTCCTAGTCCCACGTTCCCTTCTGTGCACTCCTGCGGGCTCCATGTCTCCATACCTCCACGCCAGGCTCCAGCCTTCTGCCTCTCAATTCCTTGGCCACTTCAACCAGGGCTGGCACATGTGATGCAGAACTCTCTCCCAGGTCGGCAACACTCCCAAATTGCCTCTTGTCCCTTCTCTAACTTTCCTGTGGAGCAGAGCTAATTTCAGGCTACCCTAGTCAGCCATCTGCCTGGAAGTCACTGCAGTTATTTTGTTTGTTTGTTTTCTGGATTCCTTTATTTCTGCAGAGAAATATTGCTGTCCACTGATACAAAATGTCTTTCCCCTTCTCTGAGTGTCTTTACCTTTGCTTGTATATGTCATGTGCATCAGTGGAGTTAAAATGTGCCTAAGGATGGAGCCAAAGGTGTGGAGCTATAGATGTGGAGCTATAGATGTGGAGCTATAGGTGTGGAACTATAGATGTGGAGCTATAGGTGTGGAGCTATAGGTGTGGAGCTATAGGTGTGGAGCTATAGGTGTGGAACTATAGGTGTGGAGCTATAGGTGTGGAGCTATAGGTGTGGAGCTATAGGTGTGGAGCTATAGGTGTGGAGCTATAGGTGTGGAACTATAGGTGTGGAACTATAGGTGTGGAGCTATAGGTGTGGAGCTATAGGTGTGGAGCTATAGGTGTGGAGCTATAGGTGTGGAGCTATAGGTGTGGAGCTATAGGTGTGGAGCTATAGGTGTGGAGCTATAGGTGTGGAACTATAGGTGTGGAGCTATAGGTGTGGAGCTATAGGTGTGGAGCTATAGGTGTGGAACTATAGGTGTGGAGCTATAGGTGTGGAGCTATAGGTGTGGAGCTATAGGTGTGGAGCTATAGGTGTGGAACTATAGGTGTGGAACTATAGGTGTGGAGCTATAGGTGTGGAGCTATAGGTGTGGAACTATAGGTGTGGAGCTATAGGTGTGGAGCTATAGGTGTGGAGCTATAGGTGTGGAGCTATAGGTGTGGAGCTATAGGTGTGGAACTATAGGTGTGGAGCTATAGGTGTGGAGCTATAGGTGTGGAGCTATAGGTGTGGAACTATAGGTGTGGAATTATAAGTGTGGAATTGTAGGAGTGGAATTATATGTATGGAGCTATAGAGTGGGGCTATAAGTGTGGGACTATATTTTTGCTCATTCTGTTTGAATTCACGGTGTTTTGGGTCAGTGGATTGAGACAGTTTTGGTTTCTTAATACTCTCCTCACTACTCTCAGGCAATTTTGGCTTCTGGAAATGTCATGTCATATTTGGGCCTCCAGGTTTGCTGATCTGGTAAAATGCCTTGGGATGCCTCCTGTACTTGATGCTGTGTGTATTTATGGAGGAGGCTTTTCTGAAGGGCTGTACTTAGTCCTTAAGTAATGTATTGACTCTGCCATGAGACCATCTGGTCCTGGAGTTTCTTTATGGTGAAAGTTTAAGAAAATTCCACTGCAGTTATTTTTATTAATGCCCACTTTTTCCCATCTTTGGATAGTATCCTTTTGTCATGATCTTCTTTATACCCTTTACATGATCACAGTAGGTTGATATTGTACCAGAGAGCAAAACAAGGAAATAATATGCAGTGCACATCTCATACATTTCCTACCCATACCTGCAATCATCTGTTTTTCCAAGGAGTCCTGATTCCTTCTGGTAGGAAATAAGAGTTTAGAGATTACAATCTGGCTCTAGGAGTGCTCAGTGCTATTGGGTTGATCATTGTTACTAAATCCTGAACTTTATCTTCAGAAGAATCTTTCATGAATGAGGTCACTGTGCTAGTGTTTTAGTATTAAGTTAGCTTTTCCAAATTGATATTTATTTCCTGTATCTGTCCAAAGAGTCTAACTAAATATACTGGGAAGATGAAAAGAATTAATAAAATATATCAGGTGCTTAAATTTTAGGTGATATATTATTTCGCAAGAAAATATTCTTATTCAGAGTTGAATATTATTTTTGCTCCTTGAGCAATTTATAAGAATGAAGTAAACTATGAGGAGAAACTTTAACCAGACCATCTTAAAAATGTGATTTGTATTATAACTGTACTTCAGTAGTTTTTCAGATTTATTGCAAACTTGCAGCAGCCATCTGAGCAAATTTTCCCTAAAAAAGATTTTTAGCCAGTGGATTAGGCAAACTAAATCTTTGTGGGAGGAGAAAATTGATATACCGATTTTTAGAAAATTTATAACTGTGTGCTATAATTTGTTTTAATGTATGTTTAAAATTCAAAGATGTAATTTGACTCTTGATCCTTTCCACTGCATTCATTTTTCAGTTTGTTAAGTCTCTATTCTGGTATTTTATTATACTCAAACCCTGTGAAAAGAACTCTATGTAGAGCCTTCTCTAATGCATGCCGTGTATTTGATTGACTTGTATAATATAGACTTTAATCACTTTATAATCACTTTGTTTTTATAAAGCAATCTGAAGAGGATGTGAGTCAGTTTGATTCAAAGTTTACACGTCAGACACCTGTTGACAGCCCAGATGACTCAACTCTCAGTGAAAGTGCCAATCAGGTCTTTCTGGTAAGTGAAAGGATTTCCATGTAGCCATCAGAAATTCAAGTACTAGGGTGGACGCTTTCGTAAGTTTCCTTACTTTGCAGTTCATTTAGGTAACTGAGGTGCTATTTTTTTTTTCTTTAAACTTTTTATTTTGAAAGGTGCTTTTTTTTTTTAAAGTCTTCCCCTCTTAATTTATTGGTACTGAAAAATGATTCTTATGATCCACCACTCCATTTTAGTAATTGACATAAGTGTGTGATTCTTTGGAATATGTGATTCCTTTTTTAATTTTGTCACTGACTAAAAGTGATGTTTGGCTCAGCACCTCAACCGAAAACCACACAGCCATAGTAGTAGAAGTCACTCTGTTTTATTCCTGAAACAGCTACAGATTTGGGATACTCTTAACATAAGTCTGATTTGATATAAAAATATATTGATTCATATGTGATAGTAAATAAATGAATCCTTATTTTAGAAATATCTGTATGGTATTATAGCTTCTCTTCACAGACAGAAAAGCAAAGAAAATGATTGTTCCACAGAAATATTCAGTGTTTATCAGATGGCCATAATATGCCTAAGTATTATATATGCTTATGGTTATTTTGTCAGTGTACTTATATTGTCATGAACATCTGTTTCATACTTTATCTTTTGTTTTGTCATTTCCTTTTGGACTATCTCTAGGGTGAATGGAATTATGGGGAAATAATCATTTGGAAGTTTTTTCTTATTTATGTTGTTTCTGAGTTCACTAGATTTTTTTACAGAAGTATCAGTACCTTAATTCTCAGACTTTTCTTTCCATACTGCTGTCAGTAAATACAGAAGTATTGTAGCTAGTGGCTATGGGGCTATAAGTTCTAAAGTGAAAAAAATATATATATGCTTAGTCAGAATTACCCTTAAAATCACTATGGTAAAGTTTGGTTTTGAATAAATAACATTGAACAATAACAGTTCTATAAATATGATTATATGGAGCATATTTGCAAAATATAATTTTACTGTTTTATAAAATAAATGCATGCATGTAGTTAAATTCATATAAGTTTGATGTATACATGATGCAGCGTAACTGTATTCCCTTAAAGTTTCTCATGTTCAATTAGGGAAGTGGGCATGAATGGCTTTGATTCTGACGATGCTTTCTTTTTTCTCTTGTATACTACTGGTATGGAACTTACAGTCAAAGAAATTGATTTAACACAGAGACAGACACCTTTGTACTTCAATTGGACATAGTAGAGTTTCAACTAGTTTAGCAATTTTTTCCCCTTAAAAGTCTAGAAACATTTTACCCACCTACTAAATAAGACACAATTGTTGCGGCAAAAGTTAAATAGTTCAGCTTTCTTTGCCAGTTAAATTTTTTTTGAGCTTTGCATAATTAAGTGGTCAACTAATGAACACAGAAAAAATTTGTTAGGTTGTAGTCAGAGTTCATTATGTGAAAGTTAATCTTGTTAAAGATTAATAAAAAATAGCAGCATCCACTTATCTGGAGAATGTGGTTCTTGTATCTTCAGTTCAACCAATATTAAAACTCCTGTTGTAAGTCAGAATTCGTGGAAATTCAAAGATGATTAAGGCCCAACTTGGTCCTCTTGTAGTTACAGTTTTCATTCTCTAGAACATATGGGGAAATGACCTCTGAAGCCCTTATATAATTGTCGCAAAGCATTTGCACTTTGAAATTGCACTTCACACTTCATCTAGAGCCTTGTTTACTGTAATTGTAATACTCAGCTCCCTAGGTAACTAGAATAATAAATTAGAAGGGGAAGATGGGTTTAGGACTGACTATTAAAGGGATAAACATTGACATCAAGAGAAATGGCAGACAGTAGCTTAACAACAAGGTCCAAGAAAGAGCTAAAGCTAACAAAATTATTTTTGTCTATTATTTATTTTGGGGGGGCAGGATTTATCGGGGCATCACTCTGGACAAACCTACAAAGTCTCATGCCTCATTTGTCTATTATAATTTAAGGTTTCCGTAATGCTAAACCTCAATTCATCAAGAAAATATCAAATTATACCCAATTACTGGTGTAAAACCAGAAAAATCACATATGCCCAGTGGTTTAGTATCCTAGGCTGTTCATAGCAAATACGATGAAATAGTTTGGCTTAAACAATGAGAATTTATTAGCTTACAGTTTGAGGCTGAGAAAATGTCCAAATTAAAGCAGTACTTTCTTCCCAAAGACAGCTGCTTGCAGTCCTTGGCTCCACTGCCATATGGTGAGGCACACAGCAAGTGTTTCCTGGTCTCTTCTGTTCCAGATTCCATTTTAGCTTCTTGCTTCTTGTGGCTTCCTCTCTTTCTTTCTGAATTTCATTCTCTTATGAAGGCTTCCAGTAATAAGATTAAGACTCATTCCGAATGAGGTGCCTCACACCGAAACTGAAGTAGCCTCATCACACGGTCCTACTTAAATGGATTTACACCCAAAGGAATGAATTAGATTTAAAAACCTTTTTTTCTGGAGTATATACAGCTACAAACCACCACACCAAGTTGGAAAATTCTGTTTACTTTGGTCTAATTATAAAAAACTCTGTGGGGATTGATAATCTTAGTTGCTTATGTTCAAGTGGCTGGAAACACCAGAATTTGGTTTGCATTTATTTAACATCTTAATGTGGAGCCCACATTTTCCTAATTTTTTCTACTCCTATCAATAGGATAGAATTTTATTTGCTGGCATATGGGGCTCAATAGAATTCTGCTTTCTTGAGGTCTGTGCCTAATGAAATGGCCAGAAAGAAGTAAACAAGTCTGAAAATAAGAAAGAATAGATGGGAGAGAATACATATTGGTGGTTTTAGGTGTGCATCGTGTTGGTGTGTCAGAGACTGAACAGTCACATTTCCTTGATATATATGACAATGTACAATTCTGTAGTCCACTGTTGCTGTCTTTCAGGGTTTTACATATGTGGCTCCATCTGTACTTGAAAGTGTGAAAGAAAAGTTTTCCTTTGAACCAAAAATCCGATCACCTCGAAGATTTATTGGCAGCCCACGAACACCTGTCAGGTATTTCAGACGTTGTTATTCTCAGTGTCTTTTTTTCTAAACCTAGAAGAGCATTGCTTACGAAATTTATGCCATGCTATATAAATGAAATATCTGTCATATTGGTTTTGGTTGGCATAAGCATAGAATCTATACCTTTTTATATTACAAGTGACTTATCTTTGACAATATAACAATACATTATCTGGTTTACCTTCCCTCCTGAAAGTAAGCTGCTGCAATGACAAATGTCACCTTCATCCATTCATTCAACATTTATTGTGTACCAGAACTGGGCTGGATACTGAAGACAAATATGACTAACACAGGGATTGTCTTTGTCCTGACGTAGATTACAATTTAGTGGGAGGGATTCACAATAAGAAGTACACATCAGAAACATGTAATTACAAGTAGTGCCAAGTGCTATATGAAAGAAAATGAAGAGTGCAGTAGTAGAGAACAGAAAATAACAAGGAGCTCCTACTTACGGTGGTCAAAGAAAGGCCTCCATGGTGTCATATATTTAGGAATGGAGAGAAAGAGCCAGTTATACAAAAAAATAGGAGGAACAAGAATGTTAAAGACAGAACAACAACAAATGCGAAAGTCTTGAGGGAGGAAAAACTTGGCCTTTTCTTGCGTATGAAAGGGTTGTGCACATTCCTGGAGTATGATAAGTGAAGCAGAGAATGACATAGGCTTGGCAGAGTACTTTATTTTTTATTTTAATGCAGTTTTATTGCTGTATATACCTTGTAATCATCCAAAGTGTACAATCAATGGTTCACAGTATCATCATATAGCTGTGCATTTATCATCATAATCAATTTTTTTGTCTTTTTTGTGAAAAATAACATATACAAAAAGCAATAAATTTCAAAGCACATTGCAATAATTACTCGTAGAACAGATTTCAGAGTTTGGTATGGGTTACAGTTCCACAATTTTAGGTTTTTATTTCTAGTTGCTCCAAAACACTGGAGACTAAAAGAAATATTGGTATATTGATTCAGCAGCCATACTCATTTGTTAGATCCTATCTTCTCTTTTATAACTCCACTGTCTTTGATCTTTCTCCCACTCTTTAGGAGTATTTGGGCTATGCCCATTCTAAGTTTTTCATGTTGGAAGGGGCTGTTGATAATATGGGATGGGGGGTGGAATTAGTAATGTTGTAGAGAGGCTGGCCTCTCTGCATTTCAGGATTTATCCGGTCTAAGAACCCATTTTTTTGAAAGTAATCTTAGTGCCTGGAACCTTTGTAGAATCTCATATAAAGCCCTAGGTGTTCTTTAGGGTAGGCAGGAATGGTTTTAGTTGGGGTTTGGCAAACTACGAAAGTAGCAATGTCTAACTGAAGCTTACATAAGAGTACCCTCTAGAATAGCCTATTGACTCAATTTGAACTCTCTCAGCCATGATACCTATTTGTTACACTTCTTTCCCCCCTTTTTTGGTCAGAAAGGCATAGTCAATCCCATGGGGCCAGGGCTCATCCGTAAGGGTCATATCCAACAACGCCAGAGAGATTTTCACCCCTGGATGTCATGTCCCACATAGTGGGGAGGGTAATGATTTCAACTTGCAGAGTTGGCTTAGAGAGAGAGAGTCCACAGCTGGGCAACAAAAGAGGTCCTCCAGAAGTAACTCTTAGGCGTACCTTTAGGTAGGGTAAGCTTCTCACCTACATACATAAGCTTCACAAGAGCATGCCTCAAGATCAAGGGCTTGACCTATTGATTTGGGTGTCCCTGATGTTTGGCACAGTATCTGGGGTTTCCCTGTGGTAAAGCTTAATAGTTCCATATTTTTTTCTCCCATCCCTCAAGGGACTTTGACAATACTTTTTGATTATCTGCTTAATACAGAGTATTTTATTTTAAATGCAGTGGGAAGCTGTTTTAAGTGAGGGAATAAATAATTTTATTAAAAAAAATATTTTGGGGGGTTTTAGTGGAACAGATATAGAGGTAAAGAGACCAGCTAGAAAACGAGCAGTTATTCTAGGGAAGAGATAGCTCAACTTTTGCCTTTGTGCTAATCTATATAGAAATGAAGTTAAATGAAAATAACTGTCATACTACCCCATTCCCTTTAAATGTAAAGGAAATATTTTTGTTGAGACAATCCTTGAGACAAATGAATGATAGCTCTTCCTTGTCTTAAAGCCCGGTCAAATTTTCTCCGGGGGATTTCTGGGGAAGAGGTGCTTCAGCCAGCACAGCAAATCCTCAGACGCCTGTGGAATACCCAATGGAAACAAGTGGAATAGAGCAGATGGATGTGACAATGAGTGGGGAAGCATCAGCACCACTTCCAATACGACAACCGAACTCTGGGCCATACAAAAAACAAGCTTTTCCCATGATCTCCAAACGGCCAGAGCACCTGCGTATGAATCTATGACAGAGCAATGCTTTTAATGAATTTAAGGCAAAAAAAAAAGGGGGGGGGGAGGGGGGGAATGTGTGAGCATCCTGGCATCCTGCAAGATGAAACAAGAAGACTCAAAATGACAGTCTCAGAGAGTCAATGTTGTTACACAGAACACTTTGGACAGAAGGAAAAATACACATGGATTTTAAAAAATCAATCAATGGTGCAAAAAAAAAAAACTTAAGCAAAATAGTATTGCAGAACTCTTAGGCACATCGATTAATCGATTCCTAGCAACATCTTCTCCACCTTATCAAGGATTTTCATGTTGATGGCTCAAAACTGACAGTATTAAGGGTAGAATGTTGCTTCTGAATCACTGTTGAGTTTTGATTGTGTCGAAGAAGGTTCTTCTTTCACTAGACAAAGAAATTGCCTGTAATACTTGCTACTAAGGACAAATTAGCATGCAAGCTTGGTCAGACTTTCCAGCAACATGGAATCAAAGACAAAAGAAACTTATCAATTGATGTTTTATGTGCAAACAACCTGAATCTTTTTTTTATATAAATATATATTTTTCAAATAGATTTTTGATTCAGCTCATTATGGAAAACATCCCAAACTTTAAAATGCGAAATTATTGGTTGGTGTGAAGAAAGTCAGACGACTTCTGTTTCTTCTCTTGGTCAAATAAAATGAAAATGAATCATTGTTAACCACAGCTGTGGCTCGTTTGAGGGATTGGGGTGGATCTGAGGTTTATTTTTAGTAATCCTGCTGCAATACCTGTCTGTATAACTAGGGGGGAAAAATCTATTTAATCATTTCTACTTGCAGTACTGCTATATGCTAAGCTTAACTGGAAGCCTTGGAATGGGCATAAGTCATATGTCCTACATTTCATTTTTGTCCTGGGCCTGCATTGCACTGGAAAAAAATCACCACCTATTCTTATACCAGTATTTGGTTCAAGACACCAAATATATTCAGTCCATGACTGAAGAAGGGCTGAAGAGAGTCAGGATAAAATGCATACTGAGGGTGGCAAAGGGAAGGAGGATAAGGATATCCAGGGGAAGAGGGTGTTGCTATGGTTCACTCTCTGTGTCTAATTCTCTTTTCAGCAAATTGGTAAGGTTTTAAGTTTTCCTTTTTTTTTTTTTTTTAATCTTACTATTCTTGCTGTTTAGCTTCCTTGCATTTTTTTCCTCAGCAGTTTTAAAAAGGAAAAAAGCTCAAGTTTTTTCTCCTATATTGATGTTACTTTTTTTTTTTTAATTGTAAATATATTTGATGGCCTTTTGATGAATGTCTTCCACCGTGAATAAGAAAACTTAGTGGCTTAATTTAGGAAACATGTTATGAAGACACCATGTTTTTGAAATTGTATAAAATCTACACAAGTGATTTACAGATACAAAGAATAAAAATAAAGGTAACTTTACCTTTCTTAAATACTTCCTGCCTTAAAGAAAGCATTTCCATGACTTAAGCTGGTGAAAGGTTTAATATCTGCAGAGCTTTATAAAAATATATTTCAGTGAATACTGGTACAATAGATGATCATGCAGTAGCAGTTGATACCAACTCTTTTTGTTTGTCTTTTATAATGTCTTCAGCCTAAGTGTGCAAAGTCATTTTGTAATATTTTGCAACCCTGGAATTTTTTCAAATAGATGCTGCTTGCTATGTTCTCCAAACCTTTTTGAGCCATAGGATCCAAGCCATAAAATCCTTTGTGCATGTATTTGAATCCAGTCAGAAAAGTGTAAAACTTTGCTATTTAAATTGCATTTCAAGTGAGATAAAATGAAATCCTATCACAGTAAGCAAAAACAGAACCATGAAAAATGATTAGAAATAACACCTTTTCAATTGTGGCAATAAATGAAAGAAGTAATAACAGTTTATCTTTGGTCAGAAAGCTTTCTCTTTAACAACCCTCAAAACCTCTACCAACCCCTGCCCCCCACCATCCCCATTGCAGCAGCCTACTGAGAAACTTTAATTGCATTTAATTGTAGCTAGTTAATTAGAAGCTACAATAATGATTAAGGGCAGAAACTGTACTTAAAAGTACAGATTTTTGCTCTCTGTGAGTTTGTGATGTCGGAAAAATCAGAACCCAGAATGCTACAGTGGCATGTACAGGCTTTATTTCAGACTGAAAATGGCTTGTGCTATTCTAATACTTGTTTTAAATGTGCTTACTAACTGTAGATTTACTGCCTGACCAAATTCCAGTGATATTTTTACACCAAAATATTCCTCCTTGGTCCTATTTGCTAGTAACATTTGCACTGTGATCGGCTGGCTATAATCACTCCATAGTTAAACCATTTTCATAATTAGTACTGCCAGCAATAGTGGCAAACACTGCAATTTTTCTGGGGAAAAAAAAGCATTAGTTGCACACCCACAATCCACACGTAGTTTTTCTAACTGAACATTCATTAAGTGAAGTTAATTTCTCTTATATGGCAAGTTTGAGAAATTTTGTTTTATAGATATCCCTGCTATGACTGTGAAAACATGTCGAGTGTCACATTGGTGTCACAGACAGAAAGCACACACCTATGCAACATGGCTTACCCTATATTTATTTGTAAAAATCCAAGCATAGTTTAAAATACATGATGTCAATATTACTAGTGTTGTGTTTCTAGGAAGGTTCTTTATGATTATTTCAGGTAAGTGTATAAAAGAACTTAAGTGCTTTTCTTTCATCACTTGAATTATTTTCTTTGAAATCAGCTATTACAGGATATTTTTTTTATACATGCTGTTTTTTAATTAAAATATAATCACTGAAAACTGAAGTAATTTGATTTTATAAGATTTGTAGCATTACAGAATTAAAATGGGATATATAAACCAGCTGTGATTAACAATGTAAAATGTTAATTATTGAACTTGAACCAGATTTTTAGAAGTTATTTGTTTTTCCCCTTTATAGTCTTAACTAATTTGAATCATTCAAGGATTTTCCCATAATATATTTTGAGATCAAAGATAATTTATTTAGCAGGAAGGATGCATGTATGATATTCGATAAATTCAACATCCTTTAGGTAATAAATGATAAACAAGATAGATAGTATTAATGTCCTGGGCCTTGGAGGACCTAATTATTTTGGGTATCCAGCTATGGTTCCTTGCTTACAAGGATTAGATGTGAGATTATTCCCATGAGACATGTTGAATTTATGAAGAATGGATTTTGAGGCTTTGAAGATGGCTAGTTTCTCAAATAAAAACACCAGTGTCCAAACATCTATCTTTTCCCATAGGAGTAGACACTAGCAGGCTGGACAAAATGATCATAAAAGTATTTGTCACATATGACCTGTGGACTGTTGCTGATTAATACAGGACTTTTCTTGTGTGATTCTTAACACTACAGCACAAGTGTTATCAGTGGATTATCTGGATTAACATCTGAAAAATGGGTTCATCTATGTTTGTGTTTGCTCTTTAAAACTATTATTTTTTCTCCTATCCCAAGTTGGCTTTGCATCTATCAGAGTAAATAAATTCTTCAGCTGCCTTATTAGGATTACTATGAGGGTAACACCTTTTCTGCTTTTCATCTTGTATTTAGTTTACTGTATTAAGATATTTGATTTCAGATTCAATGAATGTAAATAGAAATTAAATGCAAATTTGAATGAACATACAATAGAAGTGATTTTTTTTAATTATCCTACGATAGGAAGAAATAACAGTATACATGTCAGGTGCGCAAATGGTTTAAATCATTGTTTTTCATTAACATGCTAGATGTGCCCAAGTTCTCATATTTAATAAACTACTTATGTATGTGAGGAGTGATGGTTATAAACTATTTCTGAAAAATTGAAGATATTTAAAGATACAGCATATTTTAGTTCTGATTCCTTATATTAGATGTTAATCTGTGACTTTCAAATTATGGCAAATAATAGACATGAATTAGTTGCTTAAAAAAAAAAGTCTGTCTGAAGTTTTGTGAAAGCTAGTCTTCCATAAAAGCACTAAGACTTTCTTGTGCCAACAGTCAACAATGTGTTCAGCCACATTTGTGAACCACCTTTCATTATTTAATGTATATACAAAAAATAGCATACAAATCTGTCAGTATATCTGAGTGTTTTGCATAATCTTTATAAATTAGATGATTTCCTTACAGTTCTCAAATTTACTTTAAGTATCTTTTTATAAAATACAGTATCATCTTTTAATGCTGGTAAAATAGCAGCAGGGCATGGCCTGTTTTTTTAAATCCATATTCCCCTCTCTTTTTAAGAGGATGGAATAGAAGGACGTAAGTAGAAAAAATGTATCCAGTTCTCAGTGTCATTAGAGGGTACCATAGTTTTCTATTACATTTCCCCCTTTTCAATTCATATGTGAACTTTCTTATTTATTAAAAAAAAAAAAGTGAAGGAACCCACTAGTTTTATTATTTTATCATATCAAGAAACAAAGCCATCCAAATAGCCATAGAGTAATAGTCATGTTAAATAGTTATTATAAGGCCAAAGTAATCAAAGTGTAAGATGCTATTCTTGTGTTTGAACCAGAAGTTAATCTTCTAACAAAAGTTGTGTTTTACAGCCAATTTCTAATCCCAGATCGCCTTTCTACCTATTTTGAACTGGAATACAAACAATGCAACTGTTAGCTCAACTGCAAAGTCAAAAAGGTGATTTAAGGCCAAAAAGCTTGTTTCAATATTTGTAGTGGTTATCAATGTGGATAGCAGAGTTGACTGAACAGAAGCAGCTGTACTTAATAACTTCATGGTATCTACCTGGAAAAAAAAGTTACAGGCTTCCTAATGTTCTTTTGTCAATTTGGGTGGCCATATGGACATGAACATGATTTCACCTATACTCACGTGCTGGTTTGGGTTTTGTCTTATCAACTCAAAAATCTGTTTTATATCTCTCTTATTTTCTTCCCATTGTTTTCCTAGTGTACAAACCGATAAATGGTAATAGAGAAAATAGGTAGAGGCCTTAGACTATAAATTTAGATACCATCAGTGGCCACAGCTCTCTAGACTTCTGTTACAGATTTTAGATTACTCCTCAGAGGTATCAAGAGAAGAGAAAAAGTGCTTTATTGTCTTTTCCAGTACCATGGACAAATGCCCCAAAGCAAACAAACCAACCTAGTCAGTTTATGGCTGCTTCTGAGTGTAAATGTTAATTTCCAAGTAATGGTGAATAAAGCATAGCATTTCAAAACTTTTCTAGAAACAACTAGTTATGATAGAAATTCTCATCTGAGAGCTTAATAAGTCAGTCTTATTTGTTCAAATATTCAGAGAAGCCACCTATTTGTGATCCATATGAGTTACTTTAATAGTTACTTCAAGATAGTCCATGGCACTATATAAAAAGTAAGATCATAAACATTAAAGCCAAAGGCAGAATGCCTGTATGTGGTTCACAAATTCAATTTAAATTATTTATTCTCACTGATTGTTAACCATATTATACAGAATACAGTAATAAAATATATCATCAAATTAATCTTCACATAGAAAATCTGATTGTTGCCGTTAAAATATAGCATTTAGAACTTTTACTTAAAAATACAAATTTTATGAAAATTCCAAGAAATTTTGAGAATAGGAATTATAAAAGTCAATGCTAAAAAAATTCTACTTTCAGATAATGTGTATCTTAAAAATGTCATGAAAAATATATTCTTTACTCTGAAAACAATGCCAGGAAAGAATACCTGAGTTCCTCTAAAACCACTAGTTCCAGCTATCCAATTGCTGTTTTGGTAACAAGAAAAACAAATTAACAATTTAATACTGCAATTACCTGCCAATTAGGATAGAATAAATGTTGTAGCATACACATTAGATTGAACATCACTTATATAATTTTTATAACACAGTGTTCTTTCTCTCCTTTAATCTTTTGACAAACTGGACTACATGCTTAAATCTTATAATATTCTAAAAACACTTGGAAACATTTTTCTTAACTTCTAGCCCTGCAAGTCCTAGATTCTAATGCCTTTATCAGTAGGCATTGTAACCAAATGAAATCAATGTTTCATGACTTTAATAGTTAATAGGACTTAATATATTTGAAGGTGTGATGAAGTGGCTCCATCTTTCCATTTGTTTATATGGTCTGAAATCACAATTCTGCACAGTGGGCATGTTTTTTCTCTGTTAAACCATAAGGTAATGCACTCTTCACAAAATATATGCTGCAAGGGAATTAAGAACTAGATTTTATATTTGATAAACATTTTAAATTCATCACAGCACAGCAAATCATACACTTTAAAGTTGAAAGGGGTTTAAGAGCACAAATCCCCTTATCCTTTTATTTGAAAAAAAAAAAAAAAAACAGAAGTATGAAATTTAAGAACACAAATAAATGGGTCAGAATAGAGCCAATACCATTACTGTTCTTTTGACCTTCTATAATTGTTTAATAAAATACAAGTGATCCCTAGATGACAGCTTTAAGATAAAGTATGATGAGTTAACAGCTCACTGAAGTCTTTCAGAGTAACTGCATAAAATACAGGAAAGGGTCTTAACAATTAGTAACAAATGCTGGTATTCTAAGACTAGTATTGAATTATAAAAGTAGTCTTTTTCAGTCACTTTGGCATCCTGTCTGCCAGTTAAATTATTTTCCCCTTTCATACATTTCTCTGCATAAAAACCATTAGAACGTAAGGAACAAGATTTAGCCAATCTACCAAACCCCTAATGATGAATAAGAAATTACTAACATGTATCCTGAGTGCTATCTTCCACTAAGCACTGTAGGTTTTTTTTTTTTACTTATAATTAACATAAATGTGACTTCTGCAAGTTACAAAGAAAAAATATTATAGATATTTAGATTGCTTAAAAATATAATTACCTGACAAATGAGAAGAATTGGCTTCTGAAATTCAGCTTGACATATTGAACAAATATCATACACATCTGAACACTGTCTCTTGCTGGCAGGAACTCCATAGCTCTATGAAGATAAGTTATATTCATCTATGAATTTCCTTGCTGTTACATAGGTGATGCTGTACTTCTCAAATGTCCCTGGAACTGAGCATCTGAAAACTTTCCCAAAGGATACAAACATTTAAGCTGAGCTGACTGAACCATATGTGCACAATCGTGTGTTAAAGGATTGCAAGAGGCAAAATCCTTAAAATAATACATATTGGGATCTTAGAAGATTATTAGTGTCACTGGATTCCCAAACAACAGTACTTCAAAATCAACACAACTCACTAAAGAGACTAAGCAATATGAAACACAATTAAATAATATAAAACCTATATTCATGCATTATCTGACCCACTACTGCCAATTAGAGCCCCCCTATTTACCTATGGCAGTGGTCCTGAGCTGAATGTAACTCGTGTGAAAACTTACTTTAAAAATACAGACTTTTGTGTTCTATACTGGAGATTGAGTCAGTAGGTTTAGACATACTGGGATGGGATCCAGGAATCTGTTTTATTAAAGGCACTCCAGCCAAGTTCAATGTGAAGAAGATTTGGGGACCACTAATCAGTGTCTTGCTACTAAATCTAACAATTTTAATTATCATCCCTAATTATTACCAAAGTTAGTGCACTTAGTACTAGGAAAGAAATAAAATTTTACAAAGGAACTTTAATTGCAAAATCTCATTTAGGTAGAGGAATGTATTTCTGGACTGTCAAAACTAACATTCTTGTCTGGCATTTTGGAGACTACTTCCAGGTCTCATTATGTGATTGCCATTTCTCTGGTAAAGTTAAGGAATACATATATTTATGTACATCTAGGTTATTCTCCAATAATAAAATTTCAAGGGACATGATTTTTAGTAGAGTGTTTTTCATATACATGACAAATTATGGTGAAAGCAATTTCATAAAAGCTGAATAGTGAATTATAAGAGATACACAATGTTACCATTTGTGGGTTAGAAAAAGAAAAGGCATAAAGTTCATGGCTGGATTTTTAAGGGAATATTTATAAACCCTTAAGAATGTTAAGTAATTTAAATGGGCAAGAGGCACATTCAAATACATAAAGAATGCAACAAGTAGCAGGTGGCTGTTAATGTACAATTCAAGAACCTAATCACCAAAATAAAACTTCTAAATCATTATCATAGCTCCAAAGGCCAAAGTACTAGAAAAGTAAAAGAAGATCTTCTAATTATGAAAACTATACTTCTAAAACTGGTAGATGAAAGATTTTTATAATGAAGAAAGGCAAAGGTGTTTTTCCTTAATTGATAAAAATTACTCACTGGTCGCGTAAAAAATATTTGCAAAACCTGTCTGAAAGTTCTCAGATGTCCAAGAAGATCCAAAAGCTGAAAGAGGGGATAAAGAAGAGACAATGTATCAATTCAGAGAGTTCTATCAAAGATCAAAGCTGAATAATAAAAATTCTGATATTTACTTAGCTAATTACATACCATGGCATTTTGTTCTAAACATATTTAAAGCTCAGTAACTGAATATTTTACGTATAGACTTAAACCACCGCTTAACCATGCTGAAGTTCACTGAGTATGCAGAGTTATAATTTTAAGACAAATATAAACTTAAATTATGTCAAAGACCAACAGGAGACAAAAGCAATTTTACCTCAGTCAAATGTTTTAATATATTTAGATTTTAAAATTTTATAGCATGATTATTAAGTTGAGGGGAACAGGCATAGAGAAAAACAGGACAAGATAATCCTCTAGTTTGAGAACAGTATAACAAATGTTACTGTTGAAGATGGGCACGTTCAATCCACTTGTTTCCCCCCTCAGGTCTTCCATGCCTTGTGGAGGTCCTCATCCCATGCCAATAAAAACAAAACTACTGGGGCGGGGGGGGGGGGGGGTGCAAGGGTAGTTCAGTGGTAGAATTCTCACCTGCCATGTGGGAGACATGGGTTCAATTCGTGGCCTATACACTACCGCCCCACCTCCCCCCCCCCCCCAAAAAAAAATTCAACAAATGGTGCTGCAATAATCAGATAGTCACATGGAAAAAAGAATGAAATGTGACCCCTACCATACAAAAAAAATAAAAACAAAACAAGATATATATATTTCCATTCCCTATTTCTAAATAGATAAAGAATGTGCTATTCATTCAAACTAATGATAGGAAAATAAACTAAAATAGTTTTTTAAATAATAATAGTATGTAAAAGCTGTAATCATCTCTATATGAATGATTATACAATGACAAGAAGATTTATAACATTACCTACTTTTAGTATGAGGTAGAATAAAGCCAGCAATATCCCAAGACTCCATCCAGTTACATTTCCAAACTTCCCATAGCTTATAAGGTAACGAAACCAAACTGGTATGGGAACAAAAGTTCGGTAATACTGACATAATTCTTCTAAAAGCATATACCAGTAACCCTAAAAAAGGAAGAAACAAAAAAACAACAGAGTACCCAAACCAATTATACTTATAGCACAAATATTTCATATTGAACTGAGGTCATCATGAGTATATAGCTCAAGAACACAAATAAGTATAATATTTAACCTGATAAATGATTTATGAGTGATAACCTCAATTTGGTTCTCACATATAACTGTCACTGAATGGTTTGCTTTCAAAGAATTTCCCCCAAAGAATAATAGTGAAAATGTTTTATGTATAGTACAAGTAAAATTTATTTATATATGAATGTTTTTTGCTGATTACAAAACTTTGTATTAAAGTTTTTGAGTATGGGAAGCCACTGAATAAATGCATAGAGTCAGTTGATAATGCACTGGAGAACAGAAGTATAAATCCAAATAAGGTTTTGTTATATATGATGTAGGGACTGAATTTTAGATTATTCTGAAACAAATATAATTTGATTTTCTGAAAAGATTAATATTTAGTTCTAAGTCTTTAAGCAACTGGTTGCCAGTCTGAAATAACGGAGATAATTAAAAGTAGGTTATTTAGCAAAGTGAAAAATGACAAAAGGAGGAGTCATTTAAATCAATACTTAAAGAGCATTAATGCGGCTTGCTAACATTGTTCCAATAAAACATAAATTCGTTTCTTACCTTGGATTTAAAAGGCATGAGGAAAGGCGGCACCAATAAGACAAGGCATTTTAAGCCCATGAAGAAGAATTTCAGAATGAAGTCTGTAATTCCAACTATCCAAAGTATTGCCCAGAAATTCGAATTGTCCAAAGTAGGATTTAAAAAAACTAAGCTACCAAGAGAAAAAAATTCAAAAATTACAAGAGCAATGTACAAAGGTAAAATATAAATGAGGGTCTTAAAATTGCTACCAGATGTTTTAATTTGGAATATTAAAAATATGATTTGAGCAAGATAATGTCAATTCAATGAAATGGAATTCATTGCTTATTTTAAGGAGACCTTTTAATATGTTTGTGTTTCTCACATCTTTCCTCCATAGAGTAAAGAAAAAAACAGTCTCTTAGCTTGTCATACTTGTCACCTTTTAGCCTGAATATTTAAAAAATGTACTAATGCTAGACATCTGCCATTCTCAGTCAACTAACTCTAATCAGAATTCTGATCCTTCCTTACTACTGAATTGTTCCTGCCAAGATGAACAACCCCTTCCCCAGTTGCTAAATTTAAAAGTCCTTTTTCTTTTCCCATCTTTCCTCAATGAAATATTTTATTTTTAGACTTCTGACACCACACTTTCCCAGTTGTTCTCCTCTATCACCGATGGTTCCTTCTTAGTCTATTTTGCTGCTCCTTCTCTGACCTGTCTCTCAATTGTGGGCATGTCCAGTCCTGGGCCTCTTTTGTACCTATACTACTTTTTTTTTGTAATTGAAAAATAACATACATACAAGAAAGCAATAAATTTCAAAGCACACGACAACAATTAGTTGTAGAACAGATTTAAGAGTTTTCTACCTACACTTTGTTTTTCTGGTTAGTCTTGTCCAGTCCTATGATTTTTAATTATCCTAATCATAAGCTGCTTATACCAAAATTTATAGCCCTAACCTCTTGCCCTGAGTTCGTAGCCACTGTCTTAAAGCTTCTATTTGGCCTCTCAAATGTGTTCAAAGCAAAATTATTTCTTTTTCCCTCAATACCAATTCCTTCCCTATTCTTTCCCATCCCAGCAAATGGCACCACTCTCCAGCCAGTTGCTCAGACCAAAAACCCAGAGGTCATCCTTAATTCTTCCCTACCTCCAAACTACATCCCAAATTTGTCCACATCTCTCCAAACTTTTCTGGCATTTTTTTGGCATGGGCAGGCAACCGGAAATCAAACCCAGGTCTCCAGCATGGCAGGCAAGAACTCTGCCTGCTGAGCCACTATGGCCCATCCTCCAAATTCTTCTGAAATGATAACTAATAGGTATATGATTAAAGCCGAAAATTCAGAACCTGACATGGAAAGTAAACATGGAAAATGTTTATAGTGGCTCTCTATAAACATTTTAAAAAACTAAATAAACAACCAGAACAATCTAATGGTACTTAATAAATATTATATAAACTAAAATTCAAGAGTCAAAATTAAATATTTATTGAGTACCTGTTATGTTTCAAGGTACCAGGTATATAAATCAGGATAAAATACTTAGTTCTCAATCTTGCAAGGAGACAGAAGAGTAATGAACTATAATACAGTAAATATACATAAAGATGCATGCAAAGTTATATATGATTATATAAAAAACATGATAGTGTACTTGGACTCTAATTACCTGTAATAGAGTGACTGAGAATGAAAGGCATAATATAAAAGAACAGAAGATCCTGCTAAGAATACCAGTAACCAAGCACACTGAATCTTTGAGCACCTTTCCTGAAAAATAAAGTTTTATAACTTGTTACTTCAAATTAAGCCAGAATTTTAAATATCACTACAGTGTTTAATGACTAGTTAACTTAGAATATTTTTCTAGATTAATTAGAATCAACCTTAAATACAGAACATCTGTTAAATTGTATATGTCACTTTTATGAATATTTAGTGAACAAAACAGAACTTTTTTATATTTAAACAAATTTCAAAAATACAAGTTTCTTTACTGTATTAAAAACATATGTTTTTGAAGAAGCCAAGTCTTATACAAGCTGACACAGACGACCTACCAAATGCAAACTTTATTTCTGCACTTTCTTGTTTGAGCCTGTCTCCAAAACAATTTCAAAAATGCATTAAGATTTAAAAGTATAATTTTAGGGCGGGCCGCGGTGGCTCAGCGGGCAAGAGTGCTTGCCTGCCGTGCCGGAGGACCCCGGTTCGATTCCCGGCCCCAGCCCATGTAAAAAACAAACAAACAAACAAAATATAATAAAAAACAAGAAAATGTTTAAAAAAAAAAATGTTTCCCTTTCTTCCTCCCTTCCTTCCTTCCATCCTTCCTTCCTTTTCTGTCTTTCCTTCCTTTAAAAAAAAAAAAAAAAAAAAAAAAAAAAAAAAGTATAATTTTAAAAAATAAAAGATAAATCAGTAAGTATTTAATAAGATAATATGTTTTCAATCTCACTTTTAAAGTCAAAACTTTTAATTACTAGTTTAACTTAAAGTTTCTAATTTTAAAACCTGAACTAAATTCCTATAGTTTGACAGGTTCTGACTAAAAATTTCCAGGTCAGAATATAAGACCATCTAAACAGATAAAGCCCTTTACAGTTGCCTTAAAGTGAAATTTTATAAGCATTCTATTTTTCCAAATAATTTATATGAACAGAACTCTCAAAATTTATGTTATGGAAAAACTTCTTGGGTTTAATTTTATTTAAGAGAGACTTAACCAGTTCAACATTCCTATATAAATGATATACTTAATTATTTTAAATCCTACATTGCAACAGCTAAAGGTTTTGATGATTATATTACTTAGTATGGTCAGTAAAACAGGAAGGTACTTGCAAATGTAGACCAAACAAATATATTCTAAACCTTTGAATCCTGTCTAGTTTTTCTTTCTCTATCGAAACCAAACATACAAAGAAAATAAGTGGAAGTAATTCAACGTGAGAACAGATCATTTAATCCAGGTCATTTAGATGACAAAATTTAATATATCATGAATGTTATAATTTATTTAAATTTCTCAAGTAAACTGTCTTATTCCTATTTCTCTCAAAAGTGGATATGTAATCCTAAGAAATACTTAATAATTTTTTAGTTGCTTGTTATACTTACTCTGAGGAAAACCTGATTTACAATGCTTTTGTTTGCATACATAAAAGTTGTTAGCAGCCCAATTCCAAGAGAAATTCCTGTTAGAAAATAAGTTCCAGTTAATTGAAAGGAAGAAAAAGGAATATATATGCTAACAATATGAATTAAAATGAAACATACAATTTTAAAAGATAACAAAATAAGAAAGTGAAGTGCATAGGTTAGATTACCAATAAATAAAATTAACAAATTTAGCAATTAAACACATCAGCGTTTTATTATGTCCTACCTGTTATATGTTGCATAACAAGTTTGACTCCCAGAATCAAAATATATGGAAGACTTTTTTGCAACCACTTGAAGAGATAGCAGAATTCTGAAAAGGAGCTGCTACCATGTTCTCCAGACTCCGTGCCAGTATCTTCTGGCTGCCTTGCTTCACTGTGTGAGTGACTCCGCAAGCAGTTATGTATACATCCACGCGTACAGCTATGGACTCCTGACCTTACATTTTTGGAGCTTGGATTTTCAGCACATTCTTTAGGTATGGAGTTTATCTGGATATGTACATCTCCAGAATGAAGACAAGAACCTTCGGTCAATCTTGTATGGGCACATAGTGAGGCTGAGGCATCCTCACTGCCCACAGTTCCTGGAGGACTGTGCAGGTGGCTACAGCTGGCTTGCATGGCCCCTGAATACTTTGTCTGATCCAAATTTATTTGCTTCAGGGCTCTGTCTCCTAAAAAATCAAAGAGCAAAAAACATTCTAAGTACAGGCAGTGTACTGCTCATTAGGTATCCATGTTTAGAAATGTTTAGAATCCATGTTTAGAAATGTTTAGAAAACATTGTAAGTACAGGCAGTGTACTGCTCACTAGACACCCTTTATTCATGAATCACAGTAGATGAATTATTTTCAGATTACCTATCACTTGTTTACTAGACGCCTCCCATCTTCCTAATGCCAAGACTCTGCTGCCCTATATAAATTATCTTTTATAGAACGGCTGCTACTACAAAAAAACTGGATGCCTCTAGTTCCTATGACGGTGGAAAGCAGAAAAATCGTCATATAAGTATGGGTTCCCTGTAGATGTTAATAATAGGAATACTAGCATTTATACTTGAATACTTCGGTACATTCACTCTATCCAATAGGAGAAGTTTAATCTCTGACGTAGATTCGACATCGAAGAGGTTTCATAAGGAAGAGTCAGTATATTTTAATGCTTAAAAATGCTAGGAAGCAAGTAACACTTTTTTTTTTTTAAAGAAACAGTAAGTCTTAATGCCTTAAATTAAGTACCATCATGTATAACTAATAGACAAGCATTTCACTTACTTGGCCTAAAATTTGTAGTTTTATGGTGAAACAACTTTGCCAAGGCTAAATAAAATTTCCCATAGTTAACGATGCCATCGAGAGAATTACATTTTCCCCCTTTAAAAAAATGCTGCTTAAATACCTTTAAGATAGGAATACTTGGGAGCCATCATGTAATTGCCAGATGACTTTAGTTTGAATAAGGACAGCTGCATCGGCTGCCAATTTAAAATGCCACAACACTGTCAGCAAAGGGGACTCTGACTAGGAAAGATCTAGTGTAGGCCTATCTAGTCGTCGACAAAGATGAGGATGCCAGGATCTGAATCGCAGCTGACTAAACGCCGAGATTATTCTAGACTTCGGTGCTTTTCTGTAGGAGAAAACTGGTGTTAACGTCAGGGCAATTTCTGTGTCATTCTTTTATTCCTAGGTTTGAGTATTTTTGCGGTCATCGTTTGGCGGTTTGACTTTTAATGCCTTTCGGGACGCTCAGACCTCTGAAAACTGACGTCTGGTTGCGATAATTTGTGTCTTTTCCATATGTAAAAACGGAGAACCCTCCAACTCCTCTCAATACACAGACAGGAAAGGGGAGAAAAAGAGAAAGAAGAAAAATAAACGCAGACAACTCTCGGAATTCCCAAGGACAAGGTTCCCACCCACGTCCGAGCCTCAGGTGCCTCGGTTCTCCTCTGCAGACCCCCCCTTCTCAGCGTCCCTCGCCGCCGCCGCCGCCCGCCTTCCCCAAACCTGACCTCTCATGACAGTAAGCCGACCGAGGTCTCGGCAGCGGCGGCGGGAACAGCGGGAGACACCGCCACAATCCCTTCGGCCAAGGCCATCATCCTCGAGCCCCACCGCCAGCAGCTTCAGCCCGGCCCGGCGGGGGCGCGCGCGCTCCCCGGACGTCCTCACGCGCCGTCCCACCTCCGCGCGCCGCGTCCTCGTCCCCGCGCACCGCGTCCCGGGCCGTGACGGGTCTACCCGAAGGACGCGAGGCCGCCCGAGGTCGCAGGCTGGGGGTCGGTCGCGGAGAAGAGGAGCCGAGCTCCGGGAGAGGCCCCTAGGGAGAGGCCCCTAGGCGTATGCATTAAAAAGTAAACTGCTGTCACGTATGTGCGTTTCTGTGTGTCATTCACCACACGCCTCAGTCTCCAGTGTGAGGGTTAAAATGTTCTGGCTCCTGGGACCTGCCCACGGTGGGGCCTGAAATCGAGACCGTTGTACCGCCGCGGCTCAGGAGGCTGCCTGGCCCCCTGGCCTGGCTTCGGGACCCCTAGTCAACCAGAGTTCATAAAGCCACGTTGGCTAGGGGTCGGCGCGTCTCTGAGGGGGCGGGGCTGGGCGGGCAAAGAGCGTTAGGGTTTCCGGGTTCGGGTTTCACGAGCTTGACACCTGGTTGGCTGGGAGGTTTTAACTGAACTGCGATTTCGTTACAATCCTGAAATTGTGCCTTGTGAGCTGGGCCCTACAGAAACCTGAGATCAGAAGCAAAGAGGAGGCGGTAGAGAATTTGGGGTGGGAGTAGAGGTAGAAGTTAGATTTTAAAATCCCTGACTTGTGTAGAGTATAGGAAACTCTGTACTATCTTTGCACTACTTCTGTAAATTTAAAGCTGTTCTACCATTAAAAGTTTAAGAAAAAAAGCCTGCCTTTTTGAGCCCTTGCCTAAGTATATTTTAAATGGTGCTAGATATATTCTATGCAACTGTTTTTTAAGCTAACCAGGTTGTGGTATTTGTCATATAGCAAGCTAAAACATGTGAATAGGCCCCTTTCAGACTTATTCACGTGACTAACTCACGTGACTTGCTTTGGCTGTTGGGAGTTGTAAAGGTAATAGAGGATTGAAAAATGCTTGCAGATTAGCACTTGCCCTCGCAGACAACCCTTTCAGCACTATGTGAAGACATCAGGACTTACCTTCTAGAAAACGAGGGATCACTTGGAGAGACCCCACCTGTCACAACCATCTCAGCCTTTCTAGTTGAGACCACAAACATAAATGTAAGGTCATCTGAGACCATCCATCCCCATCCAAGCTGGCTCAAACCGGAAGAACCAGCCAGTCACACTCACAGAATCACAGGAAATAATAAATATTTTCTTTCAAGCTCTAACTTGGGGATGGTTTATTTCGTAACAGAAGTTAACTGATACCCAACCTCAGCTAGTTCCATCCCCCTACCCCTTATTATTGACAGCCCCTTCCAACATGAAAAAGTTAGAATGGCCATAGCCCAAATAACCCTGAAGAGTGGGAGAAAGATCAAAGGTGATGGTGGAGTTATAGAAAGACGGTCAGGTTTAACAAATGAGTATGATTGTTGAATCATTATATAGATATTTCTTTTAGTCTCCAGTATCTTAAAGCAGCTAGAAGTAAAAACCTAAAATAGGAGAATTGAAACCCATACCAAACTCTGAAATCTGTTCTACAACTAATTGTTGTGCTGTGCTTTTAAATATGGTAAAATTTAAATATATATTTATATTAAAATATACATAAAATATATATTATTTAAATGTTATTTTTAACAAAAAAGTTTATTGTGATGATAAAGTATTTATTCCTTCTAGTCTCCAATGTTATGGAACAGCTAGAAGGAAAAATCTGAGATGATGGTAGCCCATGACAAACTCTGGCTTGTGTCCTGTAACTATTTGCTGAAGAGTACTTTGAGAACTACTGTTTTTTTCTTTCTTTGCTTTCTGTATATGTTATACTATACAATAGAGTTTTTTTAATTAATTAAAGAAAAAAAAGAAATTAACACAACATTTAGAAATCATTCCATTCTACATATGCAATCAGTAATTCTTAACATCATCACATAGATGCATGAAAATCATTTCTTAGTGCATTTGCATCGATTTAGGAAAAGAACTAGCAAAACAACGGAAAAAGATATAGGATGTTAATAAAGAGAAAAAATAAAAATAATAATAATAGTAAAAAAAAAAAGACACAAACAAACAGACAAAAAAAAAAAAACCTATAGCTCAGATGCAGCTTCATTCAGTGTTTTAACATGATTACTTTACAATTAGGTATTATTGTGTTGTCCATTTTTGAGTTTTTGTATCTAGTCCTGTTGCACAGTATGCATCCCTTCAGCTCCAATTACCCATTATCTTACCCTGTTTCTAAGTCCTGTTGGTCTCTGTTACCAATGACATATTCCAAGTTTATTCTCGAATGTCGATTCACATCAGTGGGACCATACAGTATTTGTCCTTTAGTTTTTGGCTAGACTCACTCAGTATAATGTTCTCTAGGTCCATCCATGTTATTACATGCTTCATAAGTTTATTCTGTCTTAAAGCTGCATAATATTCCATCGTATGTATATACCACAGTTTGTTTAGCCACTCGTCTGTTGATGGACATTTTGGCTGTTTCCATCTCTTTGCAATTGTAAGTAACGCTGCTATAAACATTGGTGTGCAAATGTCTGTCTGTGTCTTTGCCCTTAAGTCCTTTGAGTAGATACCTAGCAATGGTATTGCTGGGTCGTATGGCAATTCTATATTCAGTTTTTTGAGGAACCGCCAAACTGCCTTCCACAGTGGTTGCACCATTTGACATTCCCACCAACAGTGGATAAGTGTGCCTCTTTCTCCGCATCCTCTCCAGCACTTGTCATTTTCTGTTTTGTTGATAATGGCCATTCTGGTGGGTGTGAGATGATATCTCATTGTGGTTTTGATTTGCATTTCTCTAATGGCCAGGGACATTGAGCATCTCTTCATGTGCCTTTTGGCCATTTGTATTTCCTCTTCTGAGAGGTGTCTGTTCAAGTCTTTTTCCCATTTTGTAATTGGGTTGGCTGTCTTTTTGTTGTTGAGATGAACAATCTCTTTATAAATTCTGGATACTAGACCTTTATCTGATATGTTGTTTCCAAATATTGTCTCCCATTGTGTAGGCTGTCTTTCTACTTTCTTGATGAAGTTCTTTGATGCACAAAAGTGTTTAATTTTGAGGAGCTCCCATTTATTTATTTCTTTCTTCAGTGCTCTTGCTTTAGGTTTAAGGTCCATAAAACCGCCTCCAATTGTAAGTTTCATAAGATATCTCCCTACATTTTCCTCTAACTGTTTTATGGTCTTAGACCTAATGTTTAGATCTTTGATCCATTTTGAGTTAACTTTTGTATAGGGTGTGAGATACGGGTCTTCTTTCATTCTTTTGCATATGGATATCCAGTTCTCTAGGCACCATTTATTGAAGAGACTGTTCTGTCCCAGGTGAGTTGGCTTGACTGCCTTATCAAAGATCAAATGTCCATAGATGAGAGGGTCTATATCTGAGCACTCTATTCGATTCCATTGGTCGATATATCTATCTTTATGCCAATACCATGCTGTTTTGACCACTGTGGCTTCATAATATGCCTTAAAGTCCGGCAGCGTGAGACCTCCAGCTTCATTTTTTTCCTCAAGATACTTTTAGCAATTCGGGGCACCCTGCCCTTCCAGATAAATTTGCTTATTGGTTTTTCTATTTCTGAAAAATGAGTTGATGGGATTTTGATTGGTATTGCATTGAATCTGTAAATCAATTTAGGTAGGATTGACATCTTAACTATATTTAGTCCTCCAATCCATGAACACGGTATGCCCTTCCATCTATTTAGGTCTTCTGTGATTTCTTTTAACAGTTTTTTGTACTTTTCTTTATATATGTTTTTTGTCTCTTTAGGTAAATTTATTCCTAGGTATTTTATTCTTTTAGTTGCAATTGTAAATGGGATTCGTTTCTTGATTTCCCCCTCAGCTTGTTCATTGCTAGTGTATAGAAATGCTACAGATTTTTGAATGTTGATCTTGTAACCTGCTACTTTGCTGTACTCATTTATTAGCTCTAGTAGTTTTGTTGTGGATTTTTCCGAGTTTTCGACATAGTATCATATCATCTGCAAACAGTGATAGTTTTACTTCTTCCTTTCCAATTTTGATACCTTGCATTTCTTTTTCTTGTCTAATTGCTCTGGCTAGAACCTCCAACACGATGTTGAATCATAGTAGTGATAATGGACATCCTTGTCTTGTTCTTGATCTTGGGAAAGTTTTCAATTTTTCCCCATTGAGGATGATATTAGCTGTGGGTTTTTCATATATTCCCTCTATCATTTTAAGGAAGTTCCCTTGTATTCCTATCCTTTGAAGTGTTTTCAACAGGAAAGGATGTTGAATCTTTTCAAATGCCTTCTCTGCATCAATTGAGATGATCATGTGATTTTTCTGCTTTGATTTGTTGATATGGTGTATTACATTAATTGATTTTCTTATGTTGAGCCATCCTTACATACCTGGGATGAATCCTACTTGGTCATGATGTATAATTCTTTTAATGTGTTGTTGGATTCGATTTGCTAGAATTTTGTTGAGGATTTTTGCATTTATATTCATTAGAGAGATTGGTCTGTAGTTTTCTTTTTTTTGTAATATCTTTGCCTGGTTTTGGTATGAGGGTGATGTTGGCTTCATAGAATGAATTAGGTAGTTTTCCCTCCACTTGGATTTTTTTGAAGAGTTTGAGGAGAGTTGGTACTAATTCTTTCTGGAATGTTTGATAAAATTCACATGTGAAGCCGTCTGGTCCTGGACTTTTCTTTTTAGGAAGCTTTTGAATGACTGATTCAGTTTCTTTACTTGTGATTGGTTTATTGAGGTCATCTATGTCTTCTTGAGTCAAAGTTGGTTGTTCATGTCTTTCCAGGAACCCGTCCATTTCATCTAAATTGTTGTATTTATTAGCGTAAAGTTGTTCATAGTATCCTGTTATTACCTCCTTTTATTTCTGTGAGTTCAGTGGTTATGTCTCCTCTTCCATTCCTGATCTTATTTATTTGCATGCTCTCTCTTCTTCTTTTTGTCAATCTTGTTGATTTTCTCATAGAACCAACTTCTGGCCTTATTGATTTTCTCTATTGTTTTCATGTTTTCAATTTCATTTATTTCTGCTCTAATCTTTGTTATTTCTTTCCTTTTGCTTGCTTTGGGATTAGTTTGCTGTTCTTTCTCCAGTTCTTCCAGGTGGACAGTTAATTCCTGCATTTTTGCCATTTCTTCTTTTCTGATATAAGCATTTAGGGCAATAAATTTCCCTCTTAGCACTGCCTTTGCTGCGTCCCATAAGTTTTGACATGTTGTGTTTTCGTTTTCATTTGCCTCGAGGTATTTGCTAATTTCTCTAGCAATTTCTTCATTGACCCAGTCGTTGTTTAAGAGTGTGTTGCTGAGCCTCCATGTATTTGTGAATTTTCTGGCACTCGGCCTATTATTGATTTCCAACTTCATTCCTTTATGATCCGAGAAAGTGTTGTGTATGATTTCAATCTTTTTAAATTTGTTAAGACTTGCTTTGTGACCCAGCATATTGTCTATCTTTGAGAATGATCCATGAGCACTTGAGAAAAAGGTGTATCCTGCTGTTGTGGGATATAATGTCCTATAAATGTCTGTTAAGTCTAGCTCATTTATAGTAATATTCAGGTTCTCTATTTCTTTATTGATCCTCTGTCTAGATGTTCTGTCCATTGATGAGAGTAGTGAATTGAAGTCTCCAACTATTATGGTATATGTGTCTATTTCCCTTTTCAGTGTTTGTAGTGTATTCCTCACATATTTTGGGGCATTCTGGTTCGGTGCATAAATATTTATGATTGTTATGTCTTCTTGTTTAATTGTTCCTTTTATTAGTAGATAGTGTCCTTCTTTGTCTCTTTTAACTGTTTTACATTTGAAGTCTAATTTGTTGGATATTAGTATAGCCACTCCTGCTCTTTTCTGGTTGTTATTTGCATGAAATATCTTTTCCCAACCTTTCACTTTCAACCTATGTTTATCTTTGGGTCTAAGATGTGTTTCTTGTTGACAGCATATAGAAGGATCCTGTTTTTTAATCCATTCTGCCAGTCTATGTCTTTTGATTGGGGAATTCAGCCCATTAACATTTAGTGTTATTACTGTTTGGATAATATTTTCCTCTACCATTTTGCCTTTTGTATTATATATATCATATCTGATTTTCCTTCTTTGTACACTCTTCTCCATACCTCTCTCTTCTGTTTTTTTGTATCTGACTCTAGTGCTCCCTTTAGTATTTCTTGCAGAGCTGGTCTCTTGGTCACAAATTCTCTCAGTGACTTTTTGTCTGAGAATGTTTTAATTTCTCCCTCATTTTTGAAGAACAATTTTGCTGGATATAGGAGTCTTGGTTGGCAGTTATTGTCTTCTAGTAATTTAAATATATCATCCCACTGTCTCCTAGCTTCCATGATTTCTGCTGAGAAATCTACACATAGTCTTATTGGGTTTCCCTTGTGACAGATTGTTTTTCTCTTGCTGCTTTCAAGATCCTCTCTTTCTCTTTGACCTCTGACATTCTAACTAGTAAGTGTCTTGGAGAACGCCTATTTGGGTCTATTCTCTTTGGGGTGCGCTGCACTTCTTGGATCTGTAATTTTAGGCCTTTCATAAGAGTTGGGAAATTTTCAGTGATAATTTCTTCCATTAGTTTTTCTCCTCCTTTTCCCTTCTCTTCTCCTTCTGGGACACCCACAACACGTATATTTGTGTGCTCCATATTGTCATTCAGTTCCCTGATCCCCTGTTCAAATTTTTCCATTCTTTTCCCTATAGTTTCTGTTTCTTTTTGGAATTCAGATGTTCCATCCTCCAATTCACTAATTCTAGCTTCTGTCTCTTTAAATCTACCATTGTAGGTATCCATTGTTTTTTCCATCTTTTCTACTTTGTCCTTCACTCCCATAAGTTCTGTGGTTTGTTTTTTCAGATTTTCTATTTCTTCTTTATGTTCAGCCCATGTCTTCTTCATGTCCTCCCTCAATTTATTGATTTGGTTTTTGAAGAGGTTTTCCATTTCTGTTCGTATATTCAGCATTAGTTGTTTCAGCTCCTGTATCTCATTTGAGCTATTGGTTTGTTCCTTTGACTGGGCCATATTTTCAATTTTCTGAGCGTGATCCGTTATCTTCTGCTGGCGTCTGGGCATTTAATCAGATTTCTCTGGGTGTAAGACCCCACAGGTTGAAAGATTTTTCTGTGAAATCTCTGGGGTCTGTTTTTCTTATCCTGCCCAGTAGGTGGCGCTCGTGGCACTCATCTGTCTGCAGGTCCCACCAGTAAAAGATGCTGTGGCTCCTTTAACTTTGGAAAACTCTCGCTGTGGGGGGGGTCGCCAACCGAAGTGGCTTGGGGGAGTGCCAATCCGAATCTCACAGTCGGCCCGGGGATCTGCGCGCAGGGAGGGTCACCGGCCTCCGCGGCTTGGATAAGCGCCTGTCCAAATTTCCCAGCCGGCCCGGGGCGCCAAGCGTGGCGGGGGGGCGCCAGACGCTGCGGCTTGGGTGAGTGTCTATCCACTGTTCCCAGCCGGACTGGGAAGCCACGTGTTTGGAAGGGACCCCGGTCGCTGTTCTCCGCAGCTTGGGGATCTCCGATCCAATTCTCCCAGCTGGTCCGGGGGGCCGTGCGTGGGCGGGGGGCGCCAGCCGCCGTGGCCCAAGGGGACCGCCTGTCCAATTCTCCCAGCCGGCCTGGGAAGGAGGGAGGGAGGAACTCCGGCCGCCTGCCGCCCTGGCCCAGGGAAGCCCGCGCCCTTCGGCGATCTCACCAGAGCGGGTTCTCCCAGCCAGTCAGCCGTTCCAGAATGGGGTACGCTGTCTTCTTGGGTCTCTGTCGTGGCTTCGGGAGCTGTTCTGTATCGTTTCTACTTCTCTAGTCGCTGTTCTGGAGGAGGAACTAAGACCCACGCGTCTTACTAAGCCGCCATCTTCTCCGGACTGTCCTACAATAGAGTTTTTAAAAAAGTTAACTGATATCCTGTCTGACCAATTAGATGTGGGGTGGATAAAAGAAAAGGTCTAAAATGAATCCCATTTGTTTAGCATGGGTGGGTGGATGAGTTAATAATGGAAAGTTAGAAATATTAGAATAAGTAAGTAATCAGTATTAGCAAATAGATAAGGAAAAATTTTCTTTTAAAGATCAAGTTTGGTCTTTAAATTCAGCTTTGGAAATACTACATCTTAGAGTTCCTGGCACAATAGGTGATGCTAACCAATGGGCAGTTTGACATAAGGATCTGGAGATAAAAAATTACAGTGAAATTTTGGAGTAAAAGCTGTGGTTTTTGACTGATGTTGCCCATTTGTCATTTATTCTTGAAACTTTTGTGTAGATTCCTTGGGATTTTATGCTTAGATAATGATATTGTCTATGAATAGAAACAGCTTTATTTCTTCTTTTCCAATTTGTAGCCCTTTTATTTCTTTTTTTTGTTCTATTGTACTGGCTAAAACTGCCAGTACTATGATGAATAAAAGTTGTGATTTTATGGGGAAAACATTCAGTGTTTGACCACTAAGTATGTTGACTTTAATTTTTTCTACAGATGTCATCTATCAGGTTAATAAGTTCCTTTCTATTACTAGTTTGCTGAAGTTTTTTTTTTCTTTTTCACACACATACAGTCCATGCATGGTGTACAATCAGTGGCTTACAATATCAGCACATAGTTATGTATTCATCACAATGATCATTTTTAGAACATTTGCATCACTCCAGAAAAAGAAAAAGACCCAAGGTTTTCACAGTCACATTGTAAAAGTATAGTGTTACACAATTGTCTTCAAGAATCAAGGCTACTTTTACGATGTAACTGTGCTATTGTGAAAACTTTGTGTCTGATGTTCCTTTTATCCTGGGAATGGACAGGTGAGTAAAAAGAAATATGGATTAAAAAAATAAATAATAGGGGGGACAAAGGGTGAAATAAATTGGGTAGATAGAAATACTAGTGGTCAATGAGAGGGAGGGGTATGGGGTATGGTGTGTATGAGTTTATTCTTTTTTCTTTTTACTTCTTTATCTGGAGTGATGCAAATGTTTGAAAAAACAATCAGGGTGATGAATACACAACTATGTGATAATATTGTGAGTCATTAATTGTACACCATGTATAGAATGTATGTGTCTGAAGATTTTTCAATAAGAATACTTTAAAAATTAAAAAACAACAACAACAACAATCAAGGCTAGTGGAAGCAGCGCAACAGTTTTAGGTACTTCCCTCCAACCTCTCCAATACACAATAAACTAAAAAGGGATATCTACATATGCATAAGAATAATCTCCAGGATAACCTCTCAACTCTGAAATTTCTCAGGCACTGAAACTTTGTCTCATTTCTCTCTTGCCCCTTTTGGTCAAGAAGGCTTTCTCAATCCCATGCTGTTGAATCCCAGTGAATCCAGGGAGTTCTCTCCCACGTTGTGGGGGGGTGGATTTACACCCCTGGGGTCATGTCCCACGTAGGGGTAGGACAGTGAGTGCACCTGCCAAATTGGCTTAGAGAGGCCACATCTGTTGCTGAGAATGTGCATGAGGAGTTCTTTGCTCCCTCTGGAACTGAGATAAGGGATCTACACTGGGAGTACAGGATGGCTCTGTGCCAAGCTGGTGAGGGGTTGGGGAGGAGCCAGTCAGGATGCCAGGAGATCCTAATATTTTTAAGTAGCCTTGCCCCTGATTGGATGTTAACACTGTTACTAAAGATCTTTGACTGTTTCCTGGAACTTTGAGAAAGAGGTTTCTGCTACTTCTTGCTGGTCATTCAAAGCTTCTCTGTAAGGATGAAGCCTTAAAGTATCACACTAGCATCTTGATTGGGGTAGGACCGTCTTCCTCATTTTGGAAAGAAAAGTTTCTCTGGCTATAAAATTCTTATTTGACAATTGTTTTCTTTCAGCACATTTTGGTTTGCTAAAGCTGCTGGAATGTAATATAACAGAAATAGATTTGCTTTTACAAAGAGGATTTATTAGGTTACAAATTTGTAGTTCTAAGGCCATGAAAGTGTCCAAATAAAGGCATCAAGAAGAAGATACATTCTCGGATGAAAGACAGCTGGCATCCAGGGTTCCTCTGTCATACGGGAAGGCACATGGCAATGTCTGCTCGTTCTTCTCTCCCAACTTCTGTTCTCAAAATGGCTCTCAGCTCCTGTGGGTCTTTCTTGCTTCTCCCTGGGGTGTTTTCTTTCTTAACTCCTCTTGGTTCCCTTTCACAAAGGGCTGCAGGAAAGGATTAAGACCCACCTTGAACGGGCAGAGCCATATCTTCATGGAAACAACCTAATCAAAGGTCCCACCAATAATAGTTCTGCACCCACAAGATTGGATTAAAAGAGCATGGCTTTTCTGAGGGTGCATAACAGTTTCAAACCAGCACAAGCACAAGCACTTTAAATATTTTTTCCCATTGCCTTCTTGCCTCCTTGGTTTCTAATGAGAAATTGGCATCTAATCTTATTGGGGCTTCATTGTAAATAACACATTGCTTTTCTCTTGTAGCTTTCAAATTCTCCTTTACCTTGGCATTTGACAATTTAACTACAATGTGGCTTAGTGTAGGTCTATCCTGTTTGGGGCTTGTTGGAACTCTTGAATGTATATGCACAGCTTTCATTAAATTTGGGAAGTGTCCAGCTGTTAGCGTCTTTGAATATTCCTTTTGTCACCTTTATCTTTCTTCACCTTCGAGGACTCTCATGATGTATTTTGGTATACTTGGTGGTGTTCCATAGGTCTCTTGGGCTCTTATTTATTTTTTCCATTCTTTTTCCTTTCTACTCTTCAGCCTGAATCATTTCAATTGTTTTCTTTTCAAATTCATAGATTCTTTCTTCTGCCAGCACCAATCTTGTTTTGAAACTTTCTAGAGAATTTTTCATTTCAGTTATTGTGATCTTCAACTCCAGTATTTCTGTTTGGTTCCTTTTAAAAAAATTTTTTTTTATTGTGAAATATAGCATATACAAAAAGTGAAAAATAATAATAAAAAGGGAGCAATAATTTTCAGAGTATATTTTAACCACTAGTTATAAAATAGATATCAAAGTTTGGTATGGTTACCATTCCACAACTTCAGATTTTACCATCTAACTGCTCCAAAATGCTGGAGGCCGAAAGAAACATCAATAGAGTGATTCAGCAGTGATAATCATCTGTTAAATCCTGTCTTCTCTATACAACTCTTTCTTCTCTTTTGGTCCTACTTCTAATCTATAGGTGCCTTTGGACTGTGCCCATTCTAACATTTTCACGTTGAAAAGGGGTATCAACAATATAAGATATGGCAAAGTCCCTTGAAGGATGGAAGAAACAATATAGGACTATTAAACATTACCACTGGGGTAACCCTGGATATTGTATCAAACATTAGGGACACCCAAATCAATAGGCAAGCTCTTGATCTTGAGGCTTGCTTTTTTGAAGCTTATGTATGTAGTGGAGAAGCTTATCCTAACTAGAGGTATGCTTAAGTGTCACCTCTGGAGGACCTCTTTTGTCGCTCAGGTGTGGCCTCTCTCTCTAAGCCCAATTCCGCAAATAAAACCATTGCCCTCCCTCCTACATGGAACATGATATCCAGAGATGAAAGTCTTCCTGACAGTGTGGGAGATGATTCCCCAGGGATGGGTCTGGCCGTGGTACTGTGGGATCAATAATGCCATCCTGGCCAAAATGGGGAATAGAAGTGTAACAAATGAGGTATCAGTGGCTGAGAGAGTTCAAATAGAGTCGAGAGGCTACTCTGGAGGTCACTCTTATGAAAGCTTCAGTTAGACATTGCTACTATCATAACTTGCCAACCCCCAACCAAAACTATTCCTGCCAGTTCTAAAGAATATGTACGCTATTATATAAGATTCTGCAAAGGTTCCATGCCCTAGGGTAACTCGAAAGTTATATAATTTATAATTATACATAATTTTAAATATAATTTTACATGTTATTATATAATATTAATATATAAATTTAATATATATAAATTAACATATATTATATATAATATATAGTATAGTAGTGTATAATTATATAATATATTATATAATTTCTTCCAGAATTATATAATCCTGGAAGAAACCTACAACCTCCAAATGGGTCCATGAACTAGATAAGTCCTTAAATAAAAAGCGACCAGCCTTTCCAGAACATCAACTAGTTCCATCCCTCTATCCTATATTATTGACAGCCCCTTCCAACATGAAAAGTTTGAATGGCTAGAGCCCAAATACCCCTAAAGAGTAAGAGCAAGATCAAAAGTGATGCTGGGGTTATACAGAGAAGGTCGGGTTTAACAAATGAGTATGAGTGCTGAAGCAATATACTGATATTTCTTTTAGCCTCCAGTACCTTAGAGCAGCTAGAAATAAAAACCTAAAATTGTGGAATTGTAACCTATACCAAACTCTAAAATCTGTTCTACAACTAATTGTTGCAATGTACTTTGAAATTTATTGCTTTTTTGCACATGTTATTTGTTCTAGCTTGCTAGCTGCCAGAATGCAACATAGCAGAGATGGATTGGCTTTTAAGGGAATTTATTTCATTAGTTCATCAGAGGAAAGGCAACTAACATTCAACTGAGGCTCTTTCTTACACGGGAAGGCACAGGGTGATCTCTGCTGGCCTTCTCTCCAGGCCTCTGGGTTCCAATAACTTTTCCCGGGGTAATTTCTTTCTGCATCTCCAAAGGCCTGGGCTGAGCTGCGAGTGCTGAGATGAGGTATGCTGAGCTGCTTGGCTGTGCTATGCTGTCTCTCATTTAAGCACCAGCCAATTAAATCAAACATCATTCATTACAGCAGGCACGCCTCTTAGCCAACTGCAGATGTAATGAGCAACAGATGAGGTTCACATACCATTAGCTCATGTCCACAGCAACAGAACTAGGCACATTCACCTGGCCAAGTTGACATCTGAACCTAACTGCCACATGTCCACCCCTTGTCAACTTGGCAACTATATGTATCACTTTAAATGATATTAAAGTGGCACAAATTCTCTTCTGGTTGTGGACCTATGAATCTCAAAAACAAGTTATCTGGTGCCCGTATGCAAAGGAGGGACAGTTTCTTTATAGGGAGAAATTGGAAAGAAAATCTGCAGGGCAAACACCATTGGATTTCAAAGTCTGGAAGTCATTTATCCTTTAGCTTTAGAAAGTGGCAGTCCCACCCTTTCCAAGGGCCTGTGCAGTGGCCCACCTCTTTCCAAATCAACCTCAGGGGACATTGAGGAGACCAATTTTTCTTGGCTCCACTCTCTCCAGGCATCGGGGCCACACCTGGGCTTTCTGCCATTTCCAGGGCACATGCTCAACCCCTCCAATGTGGTGGCAGCCAGGCTCTCCCTAGTCCCCAAGGAGCATGCTGGACCTTCTCAAAGGCCTGAGGTAGCACAACTCTTCCATTGCAACAAGATGGGAGTCTCATCCTCTGCCCTCAGGGCAAACTCACCCTCTCTCTATATATGGGTGCATCCACTCTCCTGGCCGAGGTTTCTTGGCTTCAGACCTGAGCTTCCATGGTTCTCACTCTGCAAACTCCAATTTGTCCCTTTTGTGTCCCCCTTTGTCCAGATTGGCAGTGGTTCCACTTACACCAACAGTCTCTTCAAGCACTCCAGGATTTTTCCATCATTATCTTCACAGTTCCTCCAAAATCTTCCCCTTATCCATCCAAGAAACTGGTCCAACATATCTGGTGTTTGCAAACTGCAGCAGCACCCCACTTCTTTGTACCAAATCTGTTCTAGTTTACTAGCTGCCAGAATGCAACACACCAGAGATGGATTGGCTTTTAATAAAAGGGAATTTATTTTGTTAGTTCATCAGAGGAAAGGCAGCTAACTTTCAACTAAGGTTCTTTCTTACACAGGAAGGCATAGGGTGATCTCTGCTGGCCTTCTCTCCAGGCCTCTGGGTTCCAACAACTTTTCCCGGGGTGATTTCTTTCTACATCTCCAAAGGCCTGGGCTGAGCTTCGAGTGCTGAGGTGAGGTATGCTGAGCTGCTTGGCTGTGCTACATTGAGCTCTCTCATTTAAGCACCAGTCAATTAAAACAAACATCATTCATTACAGCAGGCATGCCTCTTAGCCTACTGTAAATGTAATTAGCAACAGATGAGGTTCGTGTACCATTGGCTCATGTCCGCAGCAACAAAACTAGGTGCCTTCACCTGGCCAAGCTGACATCTGAACCTAACTACCACATTATTTTTCACAAAAAATAAAAAAAAAGAGAAGGAGGAGTATAATAGAGAAGATAGGATTTAAAAAATAAATATGACTGCTGAATCAATATATTGATATTTCTTTTGGTCCCCAGAGTCTTGAAGCAGCTAGAAGAAAAAATTAAAAATCATGGAACTGTAACCCATACCAAACTTTGAAATCTGTTGTATAAGTACTTGTTAAAATGTACCTGGAAATTTATTGCTCTTTTGTATGTATATTATTTTCACAATAAAAAAAAAAGTTAAAAATAACTTATGTGCTAATATATCTTTATCTATCTATCTATCTATCTATCTATCTATCTATCTATCTATATGATAGGGGAATGGAATTGCTTGATATTCTTGGAGAGTCTGGCCCCTCTGGGTTTCAAGACTTATCTGTCCTAGGAACTCTCTGGCACTTATAGGTTTCAGGAAAGTAAACTTAGTGCATGAAACTTGTAGAGTTTCAGTTACAGCTCTCAGTGCCCTTTAGGGCTAACAGGAATGAAGTTGGTTGATGTTTGGCAAACCATGGCAATTAGCAATATCAAGCTGAAGCTTGTCTAAGAGTAGCCTCCAGAATAGTCTCTTGCCTCCATTTGAACTACTTTAGCCACTGATAACCTTATTTTGTCACGTTTCTTTCCCCCCTTTTGGTCTGGAAAGCATTGTCAATCCCATGGTGCCAGGACCAGGCTCAACTCTGAATATAATCCTACACTTTCAGGGAGATTTTCACCCCTGGCTGTCCTGTCCCATTTAGGGGGGAAGGGTGATAATTTTACTTCCAGATTTGGGTGTAGAGAGAGAGGCCACATCTGAGTGATGAAGGAGGTTTCCTAGAAGTAATTCTTAGGCATAATTATAAGTAGTCTGTTTTAGTTTGCTAATACTGCTGAATGCAATATACAAGAAATGAGTTGGTTTTATAAGGGGGATGTATTAAGTTACAAGTTTACAGTGCTAAGGCCATAAAAATGTCCAAACTAAGGCATCCAGATAAAGATACCTTGACTCAAGAAAAGGCCAATGTGTGTCATATGGGAAGGCATGTGGCTGGTATCTGCTGGTCCTTGTTCCTGGTTCCATTCCTTCCAGCTTCTGATTCCAGTGGCTTCCCCTTTAAGTATCTGTGAGCATTCACTTAGCTTCTCCAGGGCAACTCTGGGTTCTGGCTTGCTTAGCATGTCATGGAAAGGCACATGGCAATACCTGCTGGACTCTGAATTTTCAAATGTCCATGTCTAGGCATCTGCTCTCCGTCAGCACTCCAGGCATCTCCTAATCTCTTGTCTATGCTGGCTCTGGTTCCTGTCTAGCTCCTGTCACCTCTCTCAGCTCCTGGAGTCTCCTGGGTCTTCTGCATTTCCAACGTCTATGTCTGCTTCTGCATCTGAGATTTCTCCAAAATGTTTCCCCCTTTAAAGGACTCCAGTAAACTAAGATGCATCTTGAATGGGTAGAGTCACATCTCCATCCATTAAAAGGTCACACCCACAGTGGGATGTGTCACATCTTCATGGAAACAATCTAATCAAGAGTTCTACCCTACAATATCGAATCAGGATTAGAGGAACATGGCTTTTCTGGGGGTACATAAGAGTTTCAAACTACCTTATGGTCTTAGCTTCTCTACTATAGAAATGAGTTTCATATGCCAAACGAGTTTGGACAACCTCAAAATCAAGGGTTTTGCCTACTTTCTTGGGAGTTCCTAATGTTTGAGAGAATACCAGGGATTTCCCAGATAGGGAGTTTAATAGTTCCATATTTTTTCCTCAATCCCACAAGGGACTCTACCAATCCTTTTAAATGATCAGCCCACCATAGTCTGGGTATTACATTAAACTATACAGAATTACAAGGCTTTGTGCCCATTCTGGGTTTGTTCTAGTTTGCTAGCTGCCAGAATGCAGTATAACAGAAACAGAATGGCTTTTAAAAAAGGGAATTTAATAAGTTGCCAGTTTACAATTCTAAGGCCATGAAAATGTCTCAATTAAAGCAAGTCTATAAGAATGTCCAAATTAAGGCACCAACAAGAGGTTACCTTCACTCAAAGAAGGCCAGTGAAGTTCAGGGCTTCTCTCTCAGCATGAAGGGCACATGGAGTACACGAAGTCATCTGCTAGCTTTCTCTCCTGGCTTCCGGTTTCATGAAGTGCCCAGGGAGGCGTTTTCCTTCTTCATCTCTAAAGGTCGCTGGCTCACAGACTCTCTGCTTCTTAGCGCTGTAGCATTCTCTGCTCTCTTTTATAGGACTTTAAAAACTAAGCAAGACCCACCCAAATGGGTGGAGACTTCCATCTACCTAATCCGGTTTAACAACCACTCTTGATTAAATCACATCTCTAGGGAGATGATCTAGTCACAGTTTCAAGCATATAATACTGAAAGGGGTTAGAAGAAACAGCTGCCTTTACAAAATGGGATTAGGATTAAAACATGGATTTTCTAGGGTACATACATCATTTCAAACCAGCACAGAGTTCCATGCATTTAGGTTGTTAAAATGAGCTATCCAGGCAAGTTGATTTACATTGTGTGTTACATTAAATTAAGTTCTAGACATAATAAACCTCTCTGCCTTTGGACTCATACAGTAGGTGAAGCTCTAGAATATGTACACTGTCAGTCTTTGCCCTGTATTCTAATTTACTTAGTCCCAACCAGATTGGCTTCATTTTTATCTCTAATGGAAGCCTGATCTCTTTTTTGGTTAATTTAATAATTGCTGTACAAAGCAATGCTGACTTTCAGAGCTGCAGAGTTCCAGCTCTGAGTTTTAGGTGTCACAGAGGTATCCAACATTCCAGGGAAATACCAGCTTATACACACATAGTACAGTATTTCAGGATCTAGAAATGTGCTTACAACTCTGGACTAAGTGTGACTGCTATAAGAGCTTACAATCTAGGCTCCACTTTTCTTATAAGTAGTTTCTAAAAGAAACCATTCTATACTTGTTCTTTTATTTCTGGCTTATTTTGCACAGCACAATGCCCCCAAGTTTCAGTCACTCCATTGCTTACCTCACGACTTCATTCCTTTTTGAAGTCGCACAATATTCTATCATATGTATACATCACAGTTCGCCATTCTGCTTCTCAGTCATTGTGCCCTTTGGCCCCTCCATCTATTGGGCATGGTGGATAATGTCCAAAATAAACAATCCATGTCTCACAGTATCCTCACTAAGTTTTACAATTCTCAGCACTCTCAATTCTAGACAATTTTCATTTGTTCAAAGAGGCAAAGAAATAATAAACATGGCCTCACCAAATATCAAGTCAAAACCTCTCCCTATCTCTTGTCCCTCTCCTACAATTATTAATCCCTGATATTGCTGTGGTACTGTTGATGTCTTCCATTAAATATAGGCCTTAGCATGCAATATTAATTTCCCCCTTTGTTCTAGTTTGCTAGCTGCCAGAATGCAATATACCAGGAGCAGAATGGCTTTTAAAAAGGGGAATTTAATAAGTTGCTAGTTTACAACTCTAAGGCCGAGAAAATGTCCCAAATAAAACAAGTCTATAGAAATGTCCAATCAAAGGCATCTATCCAGGGAAAGATACCTTGGTCAAAAGAAGGCCAATGAGGTTCAGGATTTCTCTCTCAAGTGAGAAGGCACATGACGAACACAGTCAGGGTTCCTCTCTCATCTGGAAAGGCACATGGTGAACACGGCATCATCTGCTAGCTTTCTCTCCTGGCTTCTGGTTTCATGAAGCTCCCCGGAAGGCGTTTTCCTTCTTCATCTCTAAAGGTTGCTGACTCCTGGACGTGCTGTTTTGTGGTGCTGCAGCCTTCCTCACTCTCTCTGAATCTGTTTCATTCTCCAAAATGTTTCCTCTTTTATAGGACTCCAGAAACTTAACAAGACCCACCCTAATGGGTGGAGACACGTCATCACCTAAGCCAGTTTAACAACCACACTTGATTAAATCATACCTCCAGGGAGATGATCTGATTACAGTCTCAAACATACAGTATTGAAGAGGGATTATTCTGCCTTTATGAAATGGGATTTAGATTAAAACATGGCTTTTCTAGGGGACAATCATCCTTTCAAACCAGCACACCCCTATACCCCTCTATTATCTAATTTTTGTAGAGGATCAAACCTTTGAAGTAGTTCATGCAAAAACTTATTTGTAATTGTAGAGTTAATTGGTGGGATACATGACTCTATATGACCCTTTTCAATCAGAGTCACCTTCAATAAGACAATGTTACTTATTACCCCACTAGTGAACTGCTGTCACTTCTATCTGTTTACTTACATTTAAGTTCAACCTCATTGGGTAACCATTCACCCATCTCTAGCTTCTGTTTATCTCTAAGTCCCCTATACTCTACTTTACAAGCCTCTGAGTTTACCTTTTGTTTGGCTCCTTTTTAAAATTCCTTATCTTTATTGAGATACTCATATTGTTCATTCATCATTTTCCTGATATCCTTTACTTCTTTCTCTGTGTTTTCTTTTATCTCTTTGAGTATATTGGAGATCATTTTTTAAAAAGTCTTAATCTGTAATGTCCAAAGACTGGGTTTCTTCATTGTTGGTCTCTGAAGTTTTATTGTGTTCTTTTGGGTGGCCCATCATTTCCTGTTTCTTTGTTTGTCTTGTAATCCTTAATTCCACACTCTCCATTGTTAAATTTTAGCCTGTTAATTCTTGGATTTAGTCCCCTGGGCTGTGTTCCTTAAATTCATTTCCAGTTAGTGACATGACAGAGATTTCCTTGAATGCCAGGAGCTAACAAAAACAAACAAACCAATGCAAAAATCACTTTCCAGTCTTTACAAATTGGCTCTTTGTTGGCTGGTACTCTTTCAGAATTTAGCCTTCTTATCGAGAAGATCAACTCAAGGCAAAGTGTAGAACCCTCTTCATCTTTTCTGAGCCTGTATCTTGTCCTGGGCTTGCACTCATGGTTTAGGAATCCCCCTGTTTACAGGAATCTGAGTGCCCCTTCTACCCCCTATGAAATATACCTTGTAGCCTCCTGGATGCTCTGTTGTAGGTCTTAAAGTCAGTATTCCTTTGCCCCAACCCACTTCAATTTAATTGTTTCTTATACTACTTTAACTAAGCCCAAGCAGCTTCTGCCTGCAAAGCGAGTTCTGCAAGAACAAGCCAGAGAAGAATATCCTGATTTAGTCTTTCAGGCTCCCACCTGGCATCCGAGTATTCTCTCTGGGACAGAATCAGGAACCTTCAATGAGTATAGAGACTGACGCCACAGCCCACTGGAAAGGGGTTGGGAGAGGGACCAGCAATGGCACAACAAGCTGCTCCTACTGATTTTAAGTTGTATTTTCCTCTTTAGCACTCACCCAGTTAACCCTTTAACTATCTGCTGGAATTTTGAATAAGAAGGTTTTGTCAATTTTTGGTAGTCGTTTAAAGATTTTGGGGAGGGTAGCAGAATGCTGGCTTCTCTGTCACTGCCATCTTACAATGAGTAAAACTTATTGACTTTTAATTCAGACAAACCAATGATTAAAAAATTCATGACACTTGGGAAGAAAAACTTTTAACTAAAAAAAAATCAGCATAGCCTCATGTTCAGAGATTTCCACATCTAAATCTTAATATACTAACTGGGTGTATTAAGGAATTATTTGATTAGGAATTTTTTTGTTAATTTCACATTGTTATAAAGGTATTGTAGGAGGATTTTCTTTAAAAAAGAGTTTTTTAGAATTACAGACGAAATTATCTGATGTCTGAGATTTGCTTCAAATTACCCATTGGTGAGGGAAAGGAAGAGGTGGATGTATAGACTAAGTGTTGATAGTAGTTAAAACTATATGATGGGTACATGGAGATTCAATTCACCACTCTATTTTTTTTTTTTTTTTGGTGGGGGGGTGCATGGTCCAGAAATTGAACCCAGATCTCCCACGTGGAAGGCTAGCATTCCACCACTGCAGTTTGTTTCCTTTTTTTTTTTGTCATTAGATATTCCATTGATTTTATTTAGTAGAGTTACATGAACATCCTTGATTAATTGTTCCAAAATCTGTGTTTAAATTTGATTGTTAGACTGGGCTATATCTGTCTGTATTTTTTTTTTTATTAAAAAAAAATTAACTAACACAACATTTAGAAATCATTCCATCAGTCTGTTTCCTTTTGACATGTTAATAAATACCTATAATAATTTAACAATAGGGCTGTCACTGGTCATTAAAAAAATGAGAATTTAAACTGGGGCATGGAGAAGACAGAACTGTTAGGCATGAGCTTTCCTTGGGATGTAGGAGGGAAACCTGAATGGGTAGAGGACAGCAGCAAGGGAGGCTTTGGATACATGGGAGACAGGAAAGAGAAAGTAGGACGTGGGAAGCGGGTTTTAAGCCTTTGTAGGCACCAAACAGTACGCTGAATTTTCCTTAGAGCCCTAGGATCAGAGAGCTAGGAGGAATCATCTCATATGCTACATTCATTTTAATATCATGAGTTGCCAGAGGGTCTAGTTTCAGAGATTTTTGGAAGATGAAAACTCTGGCTTCTTCCTGGACAGCATCATTGCTCCATCCTGGCTAGTCCAGTATACCCAGTCTGATTGCTTGGCTTACCTGGCACCATGCCCAAGCAATCCATGCCCTTTCTTACTGAGAGAAAGAGGGTAAGAATCAATGAAAAAAAAAATTGTCCAGACTTCCATGCTTAGGCGACATAATCCATTCTTACCACTTCCTTTATTGTCATGAAAATTTTGAAAAAAACCTTTTAATTAAAAAAAATCAGCATAGTCCCATATTCAGAGATTTCTACCTGAGACACCCCTAACACATGTCCTTGAAATCATCAAGATTTCTCTTGCAAATATTTTAATAACATCTCACATTTTAAAAATTGTGGCTATGTATGACATATCATATCTTTACAACAGAATGAGGCAGATTACAAGGGCATTTTACAGAAGAGGAAAAAAACAGTAATTTTTACTTTATTTTAGAAGCTATTATTTCCTTCAATGTGACATCTGTCCTGGCACATAGTGGGTGATCAGTAACTATTTGTTGGATGAATGCCATTTAAGATATGATTGGATTTATGAGTTTGCAATTTCGTGCACAGTTTTTCAAAATATTTGATTCTCTTTTGGCTCCCTCCAGTGTAGTCTTTTTGAGTAAAAAGATGGAAATCTATTTTCAGTGATTTATACAAGTAGATGTTTATTTGGAAAAACTGAGTTAGAATTGACCCCTTGAGCTGTTATCCACCCCTAAAATTATATAAATTATATATGTGATATATAAAATTATGTCGTATAATTAGCAAATTAGTTGACTACATATTTCCCTTTAAGCATAAAAATAAAATAACATTACAATGAAAAATTTATTTTAGGGGTTTTTTGGAAAAAAAAAACCTTTAAGTCATTAAATTAAAACTTTAAACCAGGACAATAATAACATCATGGCTTTAGAATAAAATCTGGCATGTGAAAGTTCGATGGGATCAACTGTAGCAGGATCAACCACACTCTAGCATTTACAAGCTAATTTACAAGCAATTGTGAAAGGGAAAATAAAGCCATTAGTAATTGTATTGCTGCTGAGATTAATAATACTACCTTTTACAATAGCTAAACTATTACAACAAAAATACACATGAGGGCGCTCTAATCAGTCAAACGGAGAGGCATAAACATTTCTTACTAGGAATCAGACTTTCAAAATTTAAGTAAAAAACAGTACTATAGTTTTAGAGATGGAAAGAGTAAGGCCCAAAGAGATTGTAATTTATATGCTCCATTTGTAGAGTAGTAAATTGGGTATTAACATTTTTAAAAAGTTTGTACAGCAGTCCCTTGTCAGTGAACTTAATGTGCGAATTTGACTCTCAATCCTGGCTACTCTTTATTTGCAATCTTTACCCATGGCATAATTTATTTTAAATCTTAAAATAAATGGATCTGGGTATAACATTTATAAGCTGTAGGGAGAAACAATTAATTAGAATATTTAATTTTTTTTTTCTCCATGAAATATTGGTTGTGCTTATTTATAACTTAAAGCTGATTCTCAACTGCTTTATTTGAGTATGATTCTTAGTCTTTTTCTTATCTCTGATGTGTTTCTGTTTTGTTCTTTGGCTTTCATATAATTATAAAGCTACCAAGCTGCCTGCAGATTTTTCAGAAAGATGGCTTATAACCACCCACAACATTTCATTAGCTAGAAGCTATGATAGATATACATATAGAATGTAGGGTTATTTTCCCAACAATCATTAGGTATATGGCAGTATTTATTTTCTAAGCAAGTTTTCTTCAGCTAAATACTTTCATTGTCACAGGAAGATCTGCTTCATTAGACACTTCACACAGTCTGTCCAGTTCCACATTTTTACTTTTACAGAGGAATTTCTTTTCTTAAATAATAAGCTCATTTGTTTTAAAAAATAAAAGCAAAAAGCAAAACCAAACCAAACCCAGGGCTCTGAATTTAAAAGGTCTCTCTTTTAAAAGGTGAGGTGGAGGGAAAGGGAGTTTGTCATGAACTTCATGTTCTGATCTGTCTTAGTGAATTTGACTTAAGAGTATATGTGTTTCATTTCAAGACAACTGGTTGTACTTCAAGACAATTGATTTGTATTTTATAGTGGTAGAAGTTAAGACTTTTCCTGTCCTGAAATCATTAGAATCCTATAATTTTTATCTGTTATTATCTATATCCTATAAATTGTTGATAATGCTAATCTCAGGGGAGATAATTATATGGGGAATTTTTATTATCTATGTCATGTATAAAATAATGAGCATGCATTCCTTTATTAATAAATAGAAAGTGAAATGTAAAACTGGGAATTGTTCCCTTACTTCAGGGCAAAAAGATAAAGAAGTGAAAAACATGACTTTTAGTTCCACTTAAAGCTTTTAGATAAAAGTTTTCTTAGAGATAATATTGAAACAACCAGCTGCTTTTATTTTGAAGGCATAAAGTAAATTTAATTTTCACTAACGATATTTGCGGAAGTACTAAAGCACATGAGATGGTTTGTAAGGTGTGTCTATATAGTTATCTTAATAACCACATAAAAAGTGCTTAATATCATTAGTCTTCAAGGAGATACAAATTAAAACTATAATGAGATACTACTTTATGCCCACCAAGAAGGCTAAAATTAATAGGCGGACAACATCAAATGGAGAATATGGCGCAACCAGAACCAGAAAGGGAAGTGCAAATTGGGATAACTACTCTAGAGAGAGTGTGTTGGACATTTGACTATAAGTCTTTCTATGGCTATATTCTTTAATTTCTTTTGGGTATAAGCTATAGTTCATAAACCTTCTGCTAACAGTTTCAATGACTGCTTGCTTGTATAAAATTTTGCATGTTACAAATTGACTCTGGAAAATAACAAATAGTTCAATCAATTCACTCTGCTACTTACACAATACATCCAAGCTTATAAAATCTCTGGAAGCAAAGGGTCCAGAGAGCAAGTTGGCAATGAGCTAGCCAACTTTTCTTATTTGAAAGGGTAGTTCTTCCTGGATTTTAATGTTTTAATGGAGAAGGTGATGACAGGTTGCAAGATTCTTCTCTCTCTGCATTGTGGGGATTTGCATTGGCTCTTGGCTCAATGCATGTTCTTGATTGTATTGGTTTAAATCCTAACCCTGCATCCTTGAGCAAGCTACTTCACCTATCTGTGCCTTAGTTTTCTCATATATAAAATGAGGGAATAATATATTCTTTCATAGGGTTGTTATAAAAGTTAAATTAAAAGCATTATTTATAGCATAGCATTGGCATTTGGTATGTGCTCAATAAATGGTAGCTAGTAGTAGTTTGTTATTGTCAAATTTTCTTTTCTCCAGAATTTTGAAACTACATCAGAAACAAGAAACAGTTATCAATTTTACCAAATTCTACACTGATTCAATTTGATGTAAATTTAGTTGTAATCACTGTAAACTTGAAATAGGTAATGTGAGAGTTTGTTTGTTTTAATTAAGAAGTTATGAAAGGAATTCAAGGGATCAACAGAATTGAGCATATATTTAGGTGGAGGAAAAATATTCCCTCTACCTACTCTCCCACTCCACAGAAGTCTTCAGCATCCATTGCCTCAAACAAGTCAAAAGCTTTTGAATTATAAGAATTTGGGCTTTTGAGTTTCAAAAATCTGAGGCCTGCAAGATTCATAGCATAGGGTTCATGTCATCACCAGTAGCTTTAGATGAAAAGCCAGGCTACCTACTCCGCCCTGGACTAGAGAGAGTGTCTATGGGTCCAGCAAGGTGTGTGAGCAAAGAAAGTGTATACATAAATGTGTACATGAGTGAGCAGGCACCAGCCTGTAGGAGAGCTGCAGAGAGCCCACGCACCTCATCCTGGCACAAGCAGCCAGCAGGACATATGAGACCCTGCAGCCAGGACCAGGAAGGTGCCTCAGTGACAGCATGGCCTGGATAGGAATCAGGGTGTCTCAGCATATGTCTGGCTGAATACATGGAAACGAGAGGACACAGCATCATGTTCGTATCTGGAACTTAGATGCAGCCCAGTAAAGGCAGGACAGGGCATTCTGTCCTTGGGAACAATGAAGGATCAAAATAGAAATTAGGGTGGGCCACGGTGGCTCAGCAGGTAAGACTGCTTGCCTGCCATGCCCGAGGACCTGGGTTCGATTCCCGGTGCCTGCCCATGTAAAAGAAAAAAATAGAAATTAAATGCAGATTTAAAAAGGAAAGTTAACTTTTTGCACTGTTAAGGCCATAAGTGTGTAATAATCATAAATATATCCCAAATTTCTTACTAGGTTGATATCCTTCTTGTATCAGAAAAAAATGTAGGCTGCCCTCCTAATGTCTTGAGTAGAAAAAAGGGTGTCATTGTCCATGATGCTGAGCACGTAATAGATAGGGGATAGACATAGATAGGGGATAGACATTGTAATTATATCAATATGAAATTTAAATTATACATCAATAGATCCCCAACAAAAATGTGTACTTATACTCATTAAAATGCATGCTTCAGGATGTTCATAGTAGCATATTAGTAATAGCAAAAAAATTGAAAACTAACCAAATGCTCATCAGCCGCAGAATGGATAAATAAATTGTGGTATATTTAAACAAGGGCATAGTATAGAACAAGGAAAAGGAGGAAGCTACCTGCAATGGCATGGCTAAATTTTACAAACCTAAGTTGACTGAAAGAAGCCATTCACAAAAGTACTAATGTATGACCCCATTTAAACAAAGTATCAAAACAGGCATAAAGAATCTATCAGAAGTCAGAATAGTGGTTACTGTGTGTTTGTGTGTGCCGGGAGGCAGCTGGTGTCTGGGAGGGAATATGAATGAGGAGTGTTTCTGAGGAACTAATAATGTTCTGTTGCTTGGTCTGGTTGAGGGTTACATGGATGTGTTCAGTTTTGCGAACATTCGTTTTGCCGTACGCGTACATGTGCCTTTTGGAATTACTATGGCTGTTGCGTATGCTTTCTTCCTTATGCCGGTCAATTGTGCAGTTTATGATTTATCAAAGGCAGAGGAGTAGTCAGGTTACAAAAGAAAGATAAACCCGGAAAATAATGATGAGAATTTTAAAATTTCTTTCTTTACATTGTATCAATAGAGATTTTCTTCTCCTTAAAAGATGGTAGATTACTCAAAACGTTAGAGCAATATTGGAAAAACTCCTGGATTCGATAGAAAAGTGTGTTTTGGAATTTTGCAATAAGTAGTTAAGATGATTTCCATGTATATATACTGAATGGTCTACACTTGCTTTATAAAGGACTGTACTATCTTAGATATTTCAGCATCCAGTGTAGCAGTGAGAACTCAGCAGTTTAAATCTGGCTGGATTGTAGATAGAGGCTGACATGTTAGATTTAGTTCAGCTGTAGAATTAATGCTCAAATCTCCCATGCTGCACAGTTTTCCCATATGCTACATAAAAATGCTATATAGTTTTTCACTCAAAAGCTGCTACATTAGGGTGCTAGCTGATTTTATACCTTCAACTTGCTTAATGTTTTCATTTATATACAATAGTTTTACACCGCATAAATCAAGCAATCTATCGCAAAACAATTTGCAGTAAAATCATAATAAATGTATACAAAGTATTGATTTAGCATTAATTTTCAAACTGCAAAGTCAATGAACCATAATTCTATAAATAAATTGGTAAAAGAAACACATAAATGACAAAAAAAATTAGTCACTAGAGAATTTAAGACCACTACATGGGGAAAATATATGGGAGGAGACTTAATAAATTTAAAAATTAGTAATGTAAAAATAATAATTCACAAAGAAACAGACTGTCTCAATGAAATGGTGAAGAAAACCACCCAAGAATCTGGTTCATAATCTCAAAGCATCTTTACACGCTTGTGCTTTCAAAAAAATCAGAGGCAGATCTAATGACACAATCGATTTAATTCTTAAGAATATCATGTTTCTGTATGTGTGCATATGTTTGAATATCTTTACTATTTTAAAAGCCCACACTGAAGTTAAAACCTTGGCAGTAATAGTCTGTACGGCCAGGAGTGTTGGGATCTGACTGCCGCATTCCTTATAAGCAATTGTCCAGCCTGGGTTTGCTCACTTGCAATGATGGAAATTCACTCCCTCCCAAAACATTATGGCCTACTTTGTTCTAACCTGAATAATTTTTTAGAGATTATGGCCATGGTTGTGGTTCAGTCTCCATTTTGTCAGAGAAAAATGTTTTTCTAAAACTATATTTACTGGACTCTTTGCAGCCCAGTCTCAGGTGACCATCTTTTTTTTTTTTTAAACATAACAACATACAAACATGAACATTCTTACCATATGATCATTCCGTTCTTGGTATATAATCAGTAACTCACAATGTCATCACATAGTTCTATATTCATCATCATGATCATTTCTTAGAACATTTGCATCAAGTCAGAAAAAGAAGTAAAAAGAAAAAAAGAAAAAATTCATACATACCATACCCCTTACCCCACTCCCTTTCGTTGATCACTAGCATTTCAATCTACTAAATTTATTTTAACATTTGTTCCCCCTATTATTTATTTTTAATCCATATGTTTTACTCATCTGTCCATAAGGTAGATAAAAGGAGCATCGAACACAAGGTTTTCACAATCACGCAGTCACATTGCAAAAGCTATATCATTATACAATCATCTTCAAGAAACATGGCTATTGGAACACAGCTCTACATTTTAAGGCACTTCCCTTTAGCTGCTCCATTATACCTTAAGTAAAAAGGTGATATCTATATAATGCATAAGAATAAACTCCAGGATAACCTCTTGACGCTGTTTGAAATCTCTTAGCCATTGACACTTTATTTTGTCTCATTTCTCTCTTCCCCCTTTTGGTCAAGAAGGTTTTCTCAATCCCTTGATGCTGAGTCCCAGCTCATTCTAGGATTTCTGTCCCACATTGCCAGGAAGGTCCACACCCCTGGGAGTCATGTCCCACGTGGAGAGGGGGAGGGGAGTGAGTTTGCTTGTTGTATTGACTGAGAGAGAGAGGCCACATCTGAACAACAAAAGAGAGAATCACTTGAGAAGTGCATGGGTTGGGGGGAGAGGTGCCTGCAAGAAGGGGTGACTGGTATTTTGGTACCCCAGGTGGACATCTGCTTAGGTGTCACATCTTGTGGTAGTTAGTTTCAGTTGTCAACTTGGTCAGGTGAAGGCACCTAGTTTTGTTCCTGCGGACATGAGCCAATGGTACTCATTTGTTGCTAATTACATCTTCAGTCGGCTAAGAGGCGTGCCTGCTACAGTGAATGACGTTTGGCTTAATTGACTGGTGCTTAAATGAGAGCACAACATAGCACAGCCTAAGCAGCTCAGCATACCTCATCCTGGCACTTGCAGCTCAGTGCAGGCCTTTGGAGATACAGAGAGAAATCACCCCGGGGAAAGTCGTTGGAACCCACAGGCCTGGAGAGAAGGCCAGCAGAAACCATCCCATGTAAGAAAGAACCTCAGTGGAAAGTTAGCTGCCTTTCCTCTGAAGAGCTAACAAAATAAATCCCCTTTTATTAAAAGCCAATCCGTCTCTGGTGTGTTGCATTCCAGCAGCTAGCAAACTAGAACACATCTGATCTGCCACCTGTGCCTATCTAAGCAAGGAAAAAACCGAAGAGAGATGGAGGAGCAAAGACGGAGGCTAGCAGAGCATCCTGCATTCCCCCTGTGGCTTAGCAAAGATGTGAGCATTTCCCAAGGGTCCTGCAGAAGGAAGCTGGACCTGAGTGTGTTCCCCCTACTCATTCAAGAGAGATATCCCTTCACTAATGGTATCACAACAGTAAGGGCTGTGGTCTCCACTTGTGCTGAGAGAGATTAGGGCAGAGGTAGAAGAAATGAAACTGGAACCAGACCTCCTTAAATAAGGAATGAGTTGTGATGAGGCCCTGTGTTCTGAATTAGTTAGGTTGGATTTTAAATTTTGGTCCAGGTGGAGGTCAGGTGCAACACAATGGGAAACCGAGGCCAAAATACATGAGAAAAGATAGTTACTCACAGGTGCCCGAGAGAGAAGGGTGCCATGAGTGGTCACTGGGAAGTGTAATCGACTCAGGTGACTAAATCAGCAGGTGGGAGCACACAGGCAGAGCAAGAGGAACCTGGGGACTTTATTGTGATCCAGTGGCGGAGGTTAGTAGATTCCCGTCGGAGTCAAGGATTGGTTGGTTTAAAGCAAACATGCAAAAAGGGACAGGGTCTGAGGGTCCGAGGGTAGTGGGATGGTTAGCTTATCATTTGGAAACAGCTACGAGTTTGGGTAAGATGTGTGGGTGGTGTGTGTGGTTGCTGCAGAGATAGGTTTGGACTCTGGGGAAGTTTATGCCCAAGGCCTGAAAGCTGCTTATTAACTAGGCCAAAAGTCAGTGTTGAGGCCAGTGGCTTAGCCAAAGTAAGATGGATGCCAAGGAGTCACACAAAATTTTGATAGTTACAACAATACCCTGCCAGGCTCTCAAAGAGCCCACACAGTAGCCTTAGAAGGGAGTGAGCCACTGGGCACCTACCATACCAAGACACCTGTGACAGCTATGGTGGTGAACTGCCCAGTTCAGGTTCAAGGAGTGCAGGTAGCTGTCGGTTTCCAGCTGTAGCGTCTTCAGGATCAGCTTGTTGCATTTGAGATGGTTGAGCACTGAGTCCATGCCTTGCCTGTGCAGTCCCCAGGCAATGACAGAGCGCGGTGGGGCTACTAAGGCTGGTCATATCTGCCCAATGCAGGACTTCTCTAATATACACTGTGTGCTCCACAGTTCCCCACTGGTTAGACAGACTTGGGCTGATCTGTCCTACAATCTGAGGCTCTCTCTGCTCCTTCACTTTCCCAAACACTGCCCACAGGTATTCTAGTCCTCTTGTATTCTTATGAGTCTTGTACTGTCCTCTTGTACTCTGCTGCAGCATCTGCTTCTTGGAGAACTCTAACTGAGGTATCCTTAGCCAGTCAGCATTCACCACGGAAATGATGGCACCCTACATCCATACCCAGTTAGAGAATGAGAAAATTGTCCTTTTCATCTTTCCTGGCACCACCAACAGCAGCGAAGCAGGACCCAGAGAGGTGAAGTGAAAAAGCATGCCATTGCTCTCCCCCACTCCATGTCCCTCTGGCTTTGGGTCAAGCCTGGCCTGTGAAGGGAGGAGAGTGGTAAAGCAATGAGGTTTAAATTAGTTTTACCAGATTTAGCAAATAAAAACACAGGATACCCAGTTAACATTTGAATTTCAGATAAACAATGAATACTTTCTTTTAGTATAAGAACATCCCAAATATTGCTTGCTTGTAAATGTAACGTTTAAGTTTGAAGGTTTTAAAAAGCCTGGACTTTTTTTTTTTTTTTTCGGACTAAACTCTTAACATGCAAAAGGGGGCAAAAAGTTATGGAATCTGTCCAAGATGTTAAACAGAGGGAAGAGATTCAGTATAGTACAGTTGGGTCCTGTGATGAGTGAAAGAAAGTTTCACAATTATTACCCTGAGCTGAAAGTCATCAATAAACTGATTACATATAGAGTAAATCTTTAAACACTTCCATAGTTTGTTGATGATTAGTAAACATTACTGCATGCCAGAGCGCGTTGACAACTTGATGTCTTATAGCAAACCTTGCACTGAAAGATGCTCAGTGGAACATCATTTATGCAAGTCTAGGGCTGTAAAAAAACTCCCTTTTATTCGCAAAAACTTAGAGAGCCATTCAAAAGAAGATCAAAGAAAAGGAGTTTGTCCTTTTGGCTGCACTTGTTTGAAATTGAACCTTTCACCCGTAGTCTCAAGCCATTGGTGCCTGCTGCAAAAAGAGGGAACAAGCAGCTGCCCTGCCTTGTTTCCTCACTCCTCAGCCAGAGTCAACAGGTAGGCAGAGCCCAGAGTAGGGAGGGTTGAACTTGAAACTGCTGATGAAATAGATTTGTTCTGAGGGGACGAGAAGCTAAGGGAGAACTTTTGGACTGTCAAGTTCCATAGGAATTGGACAAGACACTATTTACAGAGAGCGAAAGACAAAGCGTAGCCAAGAAATACAGCTTGAACACCTGCGTTGCACTATGTGTGTTAGAAGGTTGGGGAAGCAGGGAGGCGGGGGGAAATTACAGATTTTTGGTCACAAATGAGTTAATTGAACAAACAGTTATTTCTTGGCTGTTGAATTTTAAAAATTTATATCTTTATATCCTTGTATCTCTATGTATAGATATCTATGTAGCATAAAATTTGCCATTTTAACCTCAAGTGTGTGATCCAGTAGCATTAATTGCATTTACAATGTTGTACCACCATCAGCACCGTCCATTCCCAAACTGCTTCGTCCCTCAAAATAAAAACTCTTTATTTGTTAAGCAGTCACTTCCTATTTCCCCTCCCCTGGTCCCCAGTAACTTCTAATCTACTTTCTGTGTCTATGAATTTGCTTATTCTAGCCATTTCCCATAAAAGTAATTATACAATATTTGTCCTTTTGTGGCTGGCTTATTTCACTTAGCTAATGTTTTCAGGGTCCCTCTGTGCTGTAGGATGTTTCAGAACTTCAGTTATTTTTATGGCTGAATAATATTCTACTATATGTATATACCCCCTTTTATTTATCCTTTAATCTGTCAATAAGCATTTGGGTTGTTTCTACATTTTAGCTAGCATGAATAATGCTGCTATAAATATTGGTATACAATTATCTATTTGAGTGCCTGCTTTTAAAAAAAACATTTTTATTGAGAAATATCTACACACATACAGGCCAACCATATAGAATCAGTGGCTCACGATGTCGTCACATAACTGTGTACTCTTCATTATAATCATTTTTAGAACATCTGCATCACTCCAGAAAAAAAAAGAACTCTTACATTTCATACCCTTTACCCCTCCCTCACTGACCCACAGTATTTCTTTTTTATGAAAAATAACATATATACAAAAAAGCAATGAATTTCAAAGCACAGCACCACAATTGTAGAACAGATTTCAGAATTTGGTATGGGTTACAATTCCACAATTTTAGGTTTTTACTTCTAACTGCTCTAAGATATTGGAGACTAAAAGAAATATCAGTTTAATGATTCAGCAATCATATTCATTTGTTAAAACCTACCTTCTCTGTATAACTTCAGCAATCATATTCATTTGTTAGAACCTACCTTCTCTGTATAACTCCACTATCACCTTTAATCTTTTTATCCCTCTCATTAGGGGTGTTTGGGCTATGGCCATTCTAACTTTTTCATGTTGGAAGGCGTTGTTAATAATATGGGGTGAGAGATGGAACTAGCTGATGTTCTGGAGAAGCTGGGCCTTCTAGGTTTCAGGACTTATCTGGTCCACGGACCCATCTGGAGGTTGTAGGTTTCTGGAAAATTACCCTACTGCATGGAACCTTTGTAGAATCCTATATATTGCCTTAAGTATTCTTTAGGATTGGTTGGAATGGTTTTGCTTTGGATTTGGCAAGTTATGATAGGTAGCAATGTCTAACTGAAGCTGCCTCAGAGTGACCTCCAGAGTAGCGTCTCATGAGTGCCTGCTTCTAATTAAATCTCTTGGGTAATTTTAATGCCACTTAACTGTACACTTAAAATGGTTAAAATGGCAAATTTTATGTTATGTATATCTTACCACAATTAAACAAATTAGGGATGTAATAAAGTGTCTCCTAACTTCACTATTATATAATATTATTCTAGAAGTTCTTGCCCATTTAATGATATATGAAACAAAAATAAGATAAGTTAACAAATTATGGCATACCCATCAATTAAATATTTTATAGACACTGAAATGATGTTTCCAAGAAATTTGAAAGAAATGAGAATTTTTAAGTAATGTTGTTGTGAATGAAAATATAGGATGCAAAAATCTGTGTCCATGGTCAAAATTAACATCACCAGTTATGAGACAAATCAGCATCTTGTGCCTCTTAATAGGATGCACCGAGAAGAACACAAGATCACTTCTATGATTATTTTGCCCAAAATTCATAACCTGAATCTAAGCAGGTTATATGAGGAAACATCAGTCAACTCCAAATTTAAGAACATTCTAATAATTAGCTAATTGGTTTTTTCCTTTTTCTTTCTTTATTACATATAACAACATACAAAAACAAATATTCTTACCATATGATCATTCCATGTTGATATATAATCAGTAACTCACAGTATCATCACATAGTTGTACATTCATCCTCATGATCATTTCTTAGAACAAGCTAATTGGTTTTTATTCTTCAAAATTGTTAATGTGATAAAACACAAAGAAAAATTGAAAATTAAATAGATTTAACAACCAAATGCAAAGCATATGACATTTTCTTTTGTTATAAAGGACATTGTGGGGATAATTGGTGAAATATGAATAAGATTAGATAATAGTATTGTATCAATATTAATTTCCTATTTTTTGTTATTATACAGTGGTTACTGCAAAATAATTCTTATTTTAGGGAAATACACAATAAAGTTTTGAGTATAAAGGGTCATCATATCTCTAAGTTACTATCAAATGGTCTGGTGTGACATTTGTTTAAAAATACGTATTACGAATATAAAGGACTGAGAAGAAATTCACCAGGATGCTGTTTGAATTGAAAGATTTTTGAATAATTTTGGGTATATGCTATCTCTCTAGGAACTGTGTATATATCACATTTATGATTCTCAAACAGACCCATTTTGTGCTATCATCTTAATGCCTATAAATAAATGCCTATAAATAAAACAAGTTCTGTTTTTACTTACCTCATTGATGCTTTGCTATTTTTAATGTTTATAGCAATGTAATGATTAAATAACATTTTTTTTTATCTGAAATTGACTTGCAAATGATTACCCACTTATCTGCATCAGGCAATGATTTAAGGGGAATGGCTAGTAGGGAATTCTGATTTTACTCCCCCTCCCTCCATTGCCTTATTAGAAAGGCTAGATTTGTAGATTAGTGTGTTTCATATTGGAGTATAAAAGACCAACCTAAATAATCTAGATGTGATAGAGTATTAATGCAATGTAGTACATCTTTAAGTAAAAGTAAGTTCTAAATGCTAAGAAATATCCAATTTATGACTGTTTTTCCATCAGTCTATTTTATAGAGAAATATTCTGTGAAGATTACACAGAACTTAGATTCCACACAATCCAGCTCAATATTGCTAGATCTCACTTCTGTAAATCAGTTTGATTTTTATGTGGATGCATTCCACTATATACCTCACAATAAATTTAAAACTTTGCAAGTTTTGATTTTTTTTTCAATGGAACTATAAAACCCCCATTGCAGAAATCATCAACTGCAGCCTCATGCCTGGAGGCAGAACTATAATTAAGTCATCGTAGACAGGTAATTGTCCATCCAGTGAGAGTCGATAGCATGCTCAGTATCCATTCCTGCAATAGTTTTTCATCAGAAACTTCTTTATTGTCTGATTCAAATATTTCCTTTTCAGTTTAACATTTCATCTGAATTTTCGTTGCATATAGTCGGTAATTCTCCTGCATATACTTACCACAATAAATATCCTTATGTCATCATTTTATTTTACCCAATATAATCAAGATGAGAAAGTAATGTTTCATTTCATATTGATCAGTTAGTGTTATATGCACATATTTACTGCATTTTCTTTCTTCTATCGTATAAATGTAATGATTTGCCCATTTAACTGACATCTTTATATGGTGCAATATTTTGTTAACACAATGACCTCCATGTATTCATCTGTAATTTCTGACTATAGTAATTTATAGTAATTTGAGAACATGTAGATGGCTTGCTTTGAGTTAAATTATCAAAGAATGCTAAAATGTATATAGATTAGATAAAATAATCCTTGAGGGCTACAACCCATCCATTGTCATCTCCATGATTTCTATTGAACTGTCATTTTATTGGTGTTTAATTGCTGAAGGCATTTGACCCAATATTTAAGACTGGGTAGAAACAGGCCTGCATAATAGTCTGATCACCATGCTGTGTCTCTCATTCATAAAATGCCCTTTAATAAGTGGATGGTGCTACTCTTTTATCTGTGTGGACAGCATGCTGCCCCACATTATTCCCTGTCACATTGAACCACTCATAGTTTCAGATTATCAGAATATTATATATAAGCAGGGATGAATTCTCATTAAGGTCAGCCTATCTGAGGAACAGGGAAATATCCAAGCTACCAGGCACAAATGCAATAGCAACAGCCCTGTATGCACACAAGAGAGTAGAAATTTTATCCTTGAGACGAATTAATTGAAGCATTATGCAGATTTAGGTTTCCAAAAGAGTAATTCACAGGGAAATCGGTGGAATTAGAGGGATCCAAGGAAAAAAATGACAAGAGCAACAATAGAAGAATGACAAGAAAGGGGTAAAGTTGAGAGATATTAAAGAGGTAGAAGAAAGAGATTAGGTGCTTGATTGAATATGGAAGGAAAGGAAAAGATGAGATGACTCCCAGATTTCTGATTTACGCAGTGGTACGCATGACGTCGACAGCCTGTTACATTATACTGCCTCCCTAAATTTCCCTTTTAGGATTTCCTTAATGAATCAGACAGGATGCTTGGTTGGAGGTAATAGAAATCATCTCTGGCTGTCTTAAGCAAAAAAGTAATTTTGGAAGGTATGGGAGAAATCACTAGTTGTTATTCAATTTCTAGTCCTCCCTGTTAACTCAATATTAGAACCCTTGGCATATGGCCTACCAGAAAAAAGACTTTATTTCTAGCCTCCCTCGCTCTGGGATGTGATCATATAACTAGGTTATGGCCAAAGGGATGCAAGCAGAAGTGGGATGTGCAATTTCCTGGACATATCCTTAATGGTCGGAGACATACACCTCTTCCCTTTGTCTTCTACCTTGCTCCCTGTAACACACACGTGATTGTGGAAGCTCCATTTTGGACCTTCATACGCTAGAGATGGCAAAGCAGACATCTGAGTCCCAGATGATTGCAGAGCCACCAAAGCATCTTAAAATGCCCGTGTCCAAACTTTTACGTGAGAAAGATATAAACTCCTATCTTGAGTGCTATTTATTTTTGGCTTCTGTTACATGCAACTGATTCCATATCTCAATAATATAGGTAGGCAAAATAATAATAATAATAATACAGGTAGGCATTGGAGATTTACCAAATTGACTGGAGGGCTTTAAAGAAAAACTGGAACCAGGGGATCCATAGCCGTGAGGCAGCATACAGCATGATGCTACTGCTGCAGTCTGACGCCCAGATTCCAATCTCAGTCTGTTTCATTCACTCAGGAAGCCAACTCGTATAAGGGAGCATTTGATTATCTGAGTTAGGCCATGTATCTTCTCCCTGGGGGTGCCAAGGCACAGCTGGAGGAAAGATCTGTCCTCTGTTTCTGAGTGGAAGGTATGGGCCAGAGATATCTCACACACCAAAACACACAACACAGAATTCCCACCAAAGGAAGATTGAGCCACCAAGAGGAAAAGGGAAGGGGTGGATACTGACCAGCCAAAAAAACCAACAAATGTCCACTACGGTCACCTTCTCCCTACCTCTACTGAATCAAATCAAAATAAGAAGAGGCTATCATGATTTATATTTTCATTTAATGTAAACTTTCCTATTTCAGTGGATCTATTTTGCTGCAAAACATTGCAATTTTATTTCACAATACTCTTAAGTGACACACATTTCTCATTTCTTCTTCTAAATCCTTTTGCAAGCACATATTTTCACAGACTTCTTATAGCACTCATATGTTCTAACCTCCTTTTTGAAACGAGCATCATGAAAAATAATGGCAACATTGTATAAAAACTAAAATCCAAATTCTGTTTTTGGAGATTCAAAAGCCTTTTTAAGAACAGCAGGAGTATTTCTATGTATAAAAAGAAACTCTTAGCAACTAAAAATTTATTAGCATTCTTCCAAGGGTCAGCATCAGTCTTGGCACTCTTGTATTTTAACACCTTTTTATTACTCTTCAGAGAGAAAAAGTCACAAAGACTTAAATCTCTTCATTTTCTTGAAAAGATGTTTTACACTAAGACCCGATCAACAGGGAGATGATCAAATGGGTAAAAAATGCAGTTGCTGAAAATATGTATTATTTGAGATCAGTTCAACCTCATTACTGTTTTGTGTCAGTTATCTGAATATTTCTGAAAAACGATTCTAAATACCTGCATTTAAAAAATGCCTCCTGTGTTAGTTATCAGTTGTCAACTTGGCCAGGTGAGCATACCTAGTCTTGTTGCTGCGGACATAAGCCAATGGTATGTGAACCTCATCTGTTGCTAATTTACATCTGCAGTAGGCTAGGAGGCATGTCTGCTGCAATAAGTGACGTTTGACTTAATTGGCTGGTGCTTAAATGAGAGCACGCAAGGTAGCACAGCCTAAGCAGTTCGGCATTCCTCATCTCAGCACTTGCAGCTCAGCCCAGGCCTTTAGAGATGCAGAAAGAAGTCACCCTGGGGAAAGTTGTTGGAACCCAGGGGCCTGGAGAGAAGACCAGCAGAGACCATCCTGTGCCTTCCACGTAAGAAAGAACCTCAGTGGAAAGTTAGCTGCCTTTCCTCTGAACAACCAACAAAATAAATCCCCTTTTATTAAAAGCCAATCCGTCTCTGGTGTGTTGCATTCCGGCAGCTAGCAAACTAGAACACCTCCCAAATTAGTAATGTTTACTAAGATGTCAATAATTCATCAGTAAGTCATACTGTTGCTTGGAATTGAGAAACCATTCACAGTCACACCAAGCAAATGCCTACTTATTATAACTCCAGTACTTTCATAAAAATACCTCACAAAGACCTTCCTTCCTTCCTCCTTTCCTTCCTTCTTTTCTCCATCTCCTCTCTTTTTCTTTCTTCTTTCCTTCCTTCCGTGCTTCCCTTTCTTACTCTTATTCAAATATGACTTAATACTGAGGAAGTTGAGCATCATTTATAACGAAAAATCTTGTGCCCTGTTGTCAAATTTCTTTTCTGCATCAATTGAGATGATCATGTGTTTTTTTTCTTTTCCTTTATTCTGTTAATATGGTATGTTACATTAATTTTTTTTGTAACTTTTTTTTATAACTTTTAGGCTGGTGAAAAATTTAAAGAATGTGAAAATTAATCCTATAGTTATACCCTGAAGATCTGATATTGTATTTATGTTTTATGTTCTATTATGCAATTATAGCTCCTTTGACCACCAGCTCAATTTTAACCAAATCATTTTTCAGAGAAACTTTTCACAATGAAGTACAAGAGGCTACACAACTGACGAGAAACTGACATTTCTTTAATTGATCACATGAAGTATTGTATTATAACACAAGTAAAATTTATTTCACTCATGATGTTAAGTGCCAAACGTCATGTGTCCATCAAAATGGATTTAGAATTTTAATAGATAACACATGTACATGAAATACAATAAAAAACATATAAAAGGGTATACAATACAAAGTTTCCCTCCCATCCCTGTTACCCAGTCAACTAATTCCCCTTCCTGGAAACAAATATTGTTACCAATTTCTTGAGTGTTATTCCAGATATAATCTGTGCATATACTAGCACATTCAAAAACATTGTCTTCAAAGTCTCAACAAATCAATAACTAGTAAAGAGATTGAATCATTTATCAAAAAACCTCCCCCAAAAGAAAAGCCCAGGACCAGTTGACTTCAACTGGGGGATTCTTACCAAACATTCCAAGGAGAATTAATACAGTCCTACTCAAAGTCTTCCAAAACTTCCTAGAGAGAAGGGAACACTCTAATTCATTTTATGAGGCCAACATCACCCTCATGCCAAAGCCAAATAAAGATACCACAAGAAAAGAAAATTATAGGTCCTTATCTCATGAATATAGGTGGAAAAAATCCTCAACAAAATACTTGCAAATGGAATCCAACAACACAGTAAAAGAATTATACACTATGATCAAGTAGGATTTATCCCACGTATACAAGGGTGGTTCAACATAAGAAAATTAATTAATGTAACACACCATATTAACAGAATGAAGGAAAAGAAAAAAACACATGATCATCTCAATTGATGCAGAAAAGAAATTTGATAAAATCCAGCAACTCTTGTTGATAAAAATACGTCGACAACTAGGAATAGAAGGAAACTTCCTCAACATGAAAAAGGGCATATATGATAGACCCACCAGCTAGCATCCTACTTAATGGTGAAAAACTGAAATATTTTCCTTTAAGATCAGGAACAAGATGAGAGGGATGCCCACTGTCGTCACTGTCATCCACACATTGCTGGAAATTCTAGCTAGAGAAATTAGGTAAGAAAAAGAAATAAAAGGCATTCAAATTGGAAAGGAAGAAGTAAAACATCCTTTCTGCAGATGACATAAGTCTGTGTACAGAAATTCCTGAAAAATTCACAACAAAACTCCTAGAGCTAATAATAAATTCAGCAAAGTGACAGAGTACAAGATCAACACCTCCAAATCAGTAGCATTTCTATATAGTAGTATGAACAATCAGAAGAAGAAATTAAGAAAAATCATTTACAATAGCAGCCATTTGTATTTCCTCTTCTGAAAAGTGTCTATTCATGTCTTTTGACCATTTTTAAATTGGGTTGTTTGTCTTTTTGTTGTAGAATCTCTTTATATATTCTGGATATTAAACCCTTATCTGGAATGGAGTGGCAGGGCAAGATGCAGCATAATGAGGTATGGAATAAAACACTTATTTCTGATATGTGGTTTCCAAATATTGTCTCCTGTTATGTAGGCTGCCTTTTTACTTTCCTGACAAAGTTCTTCGATACACAGAAGTGTTTAATTTTGAGGAGATCCCATTTTATCTATTTCTTTTTTCATTGCTTGTGCTTTGGGTATAAGGTCTAGGAAACCACCTCCTATCACAAAATTTATAAGATATTTCCCTACATTTTCTTCTAAAAATTCTATGGTCTTAACTCTAATATTTAGGTCTTTCATTCATTTTGAGTTAATTTTTGTATAGGGTGTGTGCTGGTTTGAAAGGATTTTGTTCCCTTTTTTTTTTTTTTTTTTTTTTTTTTAAGAAAAGCCATGTTGTGGGAGCAACGGTATCTTCTAATCCCTATTCAGTACCATAGGCTGGAAACTTGATTAGTTTATCCCCACAGAGATATGACCCAATCAATCATGGATATTAAACTTGATTAGATGGAGATGTGTCTCCACCCGTTCCATGTGGGTCTTGATTAGTTTACTGGAATCCTATGAAAGAAGTATTTTGGAGAAATCTTCAGAACGCTGCAGAACCACAAAGCAGAAAGTCCACCAGCCAGCGGCTTTTGAAGATAAAAATGGAAAACGCCTCCTGGGGAGCTTCATGAATCAAGAAGCCTGTAGAGAAAGCCAGCAGATGCTGCATATTCACCATGTGCCCTTCCAGCTGAAAGAGAAATGCTGAACATCACTGGCCTTCTTGAACCAAGGTATGTTTCCCTGGATGCCTTAGATTGGACATTTCTAGAGACTTGTTTTAATTTGGACAATTTCACAGCCTTAGAACTGTAAACTAGCAATTTATTAAATTCCCCTTCTTAAAAGCCATTCCATTTCTGGTATATTGCATTCTGGCAGCTAACAAACTAGAACAGGGTGTGAGATATGGATCCTCTTTCACTCTTTGCATATGGATATCCAGTTCTCCAAGCACCATTTATTGAAGAGGCTGCTCTGTCCCAGGTGGGTTGGCTTAACCATCTTATCAAAATTCAATTGTCCATAGATGGGAGAGTCTATTTCTGAACAATCAATTTGATTCCATTGGTCAATGTATCTAGCTTTATGCCAGTACTATACTATTTTGACCATTGTAGCTTTATAATATGCTTTAAAGTCAGATAGTGTGAGAGCTCTCACTTCATTTTTCTTTCTCAAGATATTTTTGGCTATTCAGGGTACCAATAGCCAAAATAAATTTGGTTATTGTTTTTTCTATTTCTACAAATAGAAAGTTGTCCGTTTCATCTACATTGTCTAGTTTATTAGCATATAGTTGCTCATGGTATACTCTCATTACATCCTTTATTTCTGTGGGGTCAGAGGTTACGTCCTTTCTTCCATTTCTGATTTTATTTACATACATCCTCTATCCTCTCCCTCCTTTTTTCTTTTTTTGTCAACCTACCTAAGAGTCCCTTGATTTTATTGATTTTCTCAATCAACAGAACCAACATCTGGTTTTGTTGATTTTCTATATTGTTTTCATAGCCTCAATTTCATTTATTTCTGCTCTAATCTTCATTATTTCTTTCCTTTTGCTTGCTTTAGTGCTAGTTTGGTGTTCTTTCTCTAGTTCTTCCAAATGAACAGTTAATTCCTCGATTTTTGCTCTGTCTTCTTTTTAAAATATATGCATTTAAGGCAATAAATTTTCCTTTCAGCACCACCTTTGCTGTATCCCATAAATTTTGACATGTTGTGTTTTTTCATTTGCCTCAACCCACTGGTTTGTTAACAGCGTGTTGTTTACCCTCTATATATTTATGAATTCTCTGGCCCTCTGCCTGTTATTGATTTCCAACTTCATTCCATTATGATCTGTGAAAGTGTTTTGTATAATTTTAATCTTTTTAAATTTATTAAGACTTGCTTTGTGACCCAGCATATGGCCTCTCCTTGAAAATGATCCATGAGCACTTGAGAAAAATATGTATCTTACTATTATGGAGTGTAATGTTCTGTAAATGTTAAGTCTAGTTCATTTATCATATTATTCAAAATCTCTGTTTCCTTATTGATTCTCTGTCTAGATATTCTGTCCATTGATGACAGTGGGGAATTGAATTCTCCAACTGTTATGGAAGATGTGTCTACTTCTCCCTTCATTGTTATCAGTGTTCGTCTCATGTATTTTGGAGCACTCTGACTTGGTGCATATATATTCATGATTATGTCTTTTTTTTAAACTATTTTTATTGAGAAATATCCACACGATGTACATGTTATGTCTTCTTGTTGAATTGTTCCTTTTATTAATACATAGTGTCCTTCTTTGTCTCTTTTAATTGTTTTACACTTGAAGTCTAATTTGTCAGATATTAGTATAGCTACCCCTGCTCTTTTCTGGTTATTGTTTGCATGAAATATCTTTTCCCAACCTTTCACTTTCAACCTATTTTTGTTCCTGGGTCTAAAGTGAATCTCCTGTAGATAGCATATAGATGGGTCCCATTTTTTTCAAATCCATTCTGCCAGTCTATGTCTTCTTTTTTTTTTTTGCATGAGCAGGCACCTGAAACAGAACCCGAATCTCCAGCATGGCAGGTGGGAATTCTGCCTGCTGAGCCACCGTCGCACCACCCCAGTCTATGTCTTTTGCTTAGAGAGTTTGATCCATTAAAATTTAATGTTATTATTGTACTTTCTTCTACCATTTTGTATTTTATATGTCATATCTATTTTTTTCTCTTTTTATCTTTACCAATGTCTTCATTTCTACCCTCTTCTCCAGACCTCTCTCTGCTGTCTTTTCCTATCTGCCTGTACTGCACCCTTTAGTACTTCTTGTAGAGCTGGTCTCTTAGTCACAAATTCTCTCAATGACTGTGTGAAAATATTTTAATCTCCCTCTCATTTTTGAAGGATAGCTTTACTGAGTATAGAATTCTTGGTTGGCAGTTTTTCTTTTTCAGAATCTTAAATATCATACCACTGCCTTCTCGCCTCCATGGTTTCTGCTGAGAAATCTACATATATTCTTATCGAGCTTCCCTTGTATGTGATGAATTGCTTTCCTCTTGCTGCTTTCAAAATTCTCTCTTTGTCTTTAACATTTAACAATCTGATTAGTAAGTGTCTTGGTGTATGTCTATTTGGATCTATTCTATTTGGGGTTGCTACACTTCTTGAATCTGTAATTTTATGTCTTTCATAAGAGATGGGAAATTTTCAGTAATTATTTCTTCCATTGGTCTTTTGCTCCTTTTCCTTTCTCTTCTCCTTCTGGGACACCCATAACATGTATATTCATGTGCTTCATGTCATTTAGTTCCCAGAGAACCTGCTCATATTTTTCCATTCTTTTCCCTATATTTTCTTTTGTGTGTTCGATTTCAGATGTCCAGTCCTCTAGTTCACTAATGCTTCCTTCTGCCTCTTCAAATCTATTGTTGTTTCCATAGTTTATTTTTTCATCTCTTCTAGTGTGCCTTTCACTCCCGTAAGTTCTACAATTTGTCTTTTCAAACGTTTAAGTTCTTTATACCCTCCCTCAACTTGTTGATTTGATTTTTGATGTGATTTTGCATGTCTGTTTGCATATCCTGAATTAGTTGTTTCAATTCCTGTATTTCATTTGATGTGTCAGTGTGTTCCTTTGACTGGGCTGTATCTTTGATTTTCCAAGTATGACTTTTTTTTTTTTTTTTTTGCTGGCATCTAGGCATTTGATTTCCTTAATTAGCTCATTCTAGATGTTGTGTTTTCACTCTTTTAACTAGGGTTTTCTTGTTGGATGGCTTTATTCTCTATCTGTTCTTTCACATTCAGTTCAACTTATTCTAGACCTGTAGCATAGATTCTGTTTAGTTTACCAGAATTTCTTAATTTATGTTTTTGTTTCTTGCCCTACTTATATGGAGCCTTTTTTTTTTTTGAGGAGGGTCTCTTCAGATATTACTGACCCCAGTCAGATTTTCCCAGACCAGACAGGCCCATGCCTCAGGAGGAGAGAGTAGCCAGTATCAGGTTTCCCTGAGGGTGAGACCCATTAGGTTGTCAGACTATGAAGCCTCTAGACTCTTATGCTTCTCTTGTCCCCCACATGTGGTGCTTGTCAGCCCTCAGCACCTTCTCCTTGCTAGTTGTGTGGTTGAGACAGAGGCTGAGGTAGTAAGCAGGTTTTGATTACTTCTGTTTTCCTGCCCCTGGGCCTGAATTCCCTGAGGGCCTCTATTTGAGCTGGGCCCTGCCCCCTTTTCTTGGAGAAGATAATCCCTTTAGGGAATTAATCCCTTTCACCTGACTAGTTACTTTGTCTCTCAGCCATACCTTAATTTTGCACTTGCCTGGGGCAGTGCTGGAGCCTGAGAGTGCTTGCAGTTCTATCTAATGAGCTGTTTAGAAGATTGTTTGTGTTTTTTTTTTTTTTAAAAAAAACCCTTTTCAGAGCCAGACCCCACTTCCTGGGTTTGCCAATCAAGAGCTTGAGTTGGTACATGGTTCTATGTGTCCCCAGGCACTATGTGCCCTCTTTTCTTGGGATCTGGCCCTTTCCCAGTATTTTGTGCTGTCCAACTCAAAAAGTTTCTGCTTTTTAAAAATTTTCCCCATTATCCCCAAACCCTCTCTGTCAGGGTGAAACTCCTGGTAGCTTTAGTGCTTACTAAAGGTTTGTCTGTGCTCAGAGCCTGTTTTCAGTAGTCATAATTTCTTAATTAATTACACAACTGGAGTTTGGTTGAGCTAAGTCCTTGCTACTGGTAAAGTATGCTTGTTTTTCCCTCAAGGAACCAGCCTGCCGTGCCTGTTGGGGAGGATTCCTGGCATCTGTGGCTTGGGACACCTACAGTTCTGTGTGAGATCTCAGCCATTCCACCCATTCCAGACTGGTGAACAATGTGTGTCCAGTCACTGATGTCCTCCAGCAGTTGTACTGTATAGATCCTAGCTATTTACTAGCTGCTCCAGAAGATGAACTAAATTCCACATCTCACTGTGCTGCCATCTTGCCACACCTCAGTCCGATCTTATTTACTCTTCAAAAAACTCTAATTCTATGAGTTATTCTCGTTTTACAGGTGATGAGACTGATCCTGAGAGAGGTTTAAGTAACTTTATCAAGTGGACTGTATTAGTCAGGGGTCTCTAGAGAAAGAGAACCAATAGGAAACATCTGTAAATATGAGATTTATAAAGGTGTCTCACACATCCATGGGAATGGAAGAGTACAATAGCCATAGGGCAGGCTGTGAAGCTGGCAACTCCAATGATGGGTTTCAACAAATTCCACAGGAGAGGCGTGCTGGTTGAAGAAGCAGTGAAAAGGTCTCTCTTCTTCTTTAATAGCCTTCAACTGATTGGATTATCTCATTTGCGGGAAACATGCCCTTAGTTGATCTAGTTGATCACAGATGTTGTCAGCCACAGCTGCAATCAACTGACTGATGATTTAATAAACCAGTCTTCTGATTCAATCAGCCAAAAATATCCTTGCAGCAATGGTCAGGTCAGTGCTTGCTGATCAGACAACTTTGAGCACATTACTTGGCCATGCTGACACCGGAACCTAACCATCACAATCCACCCTGGCCATCTTGGCAGTAATACACATCACCTTGAAACATGCTTAATTTCCAAATCGAACACAGTAACAGACATACCTTTTGCCTAACAATACTCAACTGTCCTGTGTACAACCGGAAATGCACTTCATCTCTCCAGAATAGGGTGCGAGTCCTTAGGTAACATTCACTCTTAAACTTCATATCCTATAACTTAAATACCATAACAATACAACTTATGCCATATGAGAAGAGGAAAACAAGATATTTGTTTATGTACAAATGCAGACATGCTCACAACAAAACAGGGAGGAAATATTCATACCTCACAGTCATCACAGGGACAAAGCTAGGAAGTGGCAGAACCAGGATTCAAAACCAGATCTGTCAGCCCCAAAGTCTACTCTCTTACTGACCATACAGTACTGTAAGTAGGAAAGCCAGGCCTTAAACCACTATGCCATATAGCTTACCTCTTCATAATAGACAACAACTGTTTGATTTAATGAATGAATAAAGAGCCATTCCCGATTGAAAAAAATTATTGATGCCATTTTTTAACTCTAGAGAATACCTACACCAGAGAAAGGACCTGTTGGGAAATAAATGGTCTTGTCCTGAAAGCCTACTGCTAACCTGGTCAGTGATGTATTTGTGGGTCACCTGATGCCTGTCCACTATGTGTATTATCTGTGGTCCAATAACGTTGCCTGAGAAATGGGTTTGTTCCTCAAAATATCCAAGAATGTTCATCTCAAGTCCATTCCACTCATGGATTGAATATCTGTATGAATGTTAATCATCTATTTTCTGTATTTTAGAAAACTGAAAAGATAACGTTTTTCATATGTTGCCACTTCATAATTGAATAGAGGTTACCTCATTTAATGCTCACAATAGCATTAGAAAATAGGTATTATTACCTTCAGCTAATTAAGGAGGAAAATCAAGCTTAATGCCATATAATATTATTAAACAGTTTCATTCCTGGATAACTGGACAAATTATAACCTTAGGTTTGTACCTTCTTTCTTTTTTTTATTATTGACAAACCAAAACAACATACATACACAAACATTCTTAACATACAGACATTCCATATATGGTGTACAATTAATGGCTCAAATATCATCACATAGTAGTATATTCATCACCGTGATCATTTTTTTAGAATATCTGCATCACTCCTGAAAAAGAAATAAAAAGAAAAAACTTATACATATCATACCCCTTACACCTCCCTCTCGTTGACCACTAGTATTTCCATCTACCCAATAGTTTTTAACCTTTGTTCCCCTATTTTTTTCTATACTCCTTGCCACTCCCTTTCATTCATCACTAGTATTTCAATCTACTCAGTTTATTTTAACATTTGTTCCCCCTATTATTTCTTTATTTTTAATGCATAATTTTACTCATCTGTCCATACCCTAGATAAAAGGAACATCAGACACAAGTTTTCACAATCACACAGTCACATTGCAGAAGCTATATCATTATACAATCATCTTCAAGAAACATGGCTACTGAAAAACAGCTTTACGGTTTCAGGCACTTCCCTCTAGCCTCTCTAATGTACCTTAAATTAAAAAGGGGATATCTATATAATGCATAAGGATAACCTTCAGGATATCCTCTCGACTCTTTGAAATCTCTCAGCCACTGACACTTTATTTTGTCTCATTTCTCTCTTCCCTCTTTCAGTCCAGAAGTTTTTCTCAATCCCTTGATGCTCATTCTAGAGTTTCTGTCCCACGTTGCCAGGGAGGTTTACACCCCTGGGAATCATGTCCCACGTAGAAAGGGGGAGGGCAATGAGTTTGCTTGTCGTGTTGGCTGAGAGAGAGATAGGCCACGTCTGAGCAACAAAAGAGGATCTCTGGTGGTGACAAACCCCAAGGTTGAGGGCTCGGCCTATTGATTTGGTTGTCCCCACTGCTTGCGAGAACATCAGGAATTCTTCAAATGGGGAAGCTGAATTTTCCCCTTCTCACCATTCCCCCAAGGGGACTTGGTTTGCATATTCTGGCTGTCATTTAAAAATGTTTCTAATTCCTAATTCTGAATTTAGTATCAAAATTCTGAATTCTAAGAAGATAGTGAGAAGTAATGATGCTAACAAAATCATTATTGTCCATATATTTTTTTAATTCTAGTGATCTAATTATATTTTTAATGAAATTATTTCATATATTTGTTTTCCCCCTGATTTTTCCATTTATTTTTCTTTACTTAATTTGGAGAATAAGTATTTTAAATCTATATGAAAGGAAATAAACCAATTGGTGTTAGGAATGAATATTCGTTAGCTACAGTACAGAAATAATGATTTTGTTTTGTTTTGTTTTGTTTTGCATTTTAAACAGAGGTTTGGTAGTTTATTATAAACCTAAGAGGAAAAATCCAGACTTTGTATGATCATTGTGCATTGATTTTTTTTGCAATAATAAATTTTTTTAACTTTTTAAAATTGTGAAATATAAACATATACAAAAAAAGCAATAGATTTCCAAGTACATTTTAACAAGTAGTTATAGAACACATTTTAAAGTTTGATATGGGCTACAATTGTAATAATAAATTTTATTATTGTGCTGGTTTGAAAGGATGTCTGTCCCCTAGAAAAGCCATGTTTTAATCTAAATCCCTATTCAATACTATATGTTTGAAACTGTAGTCAGGTCATCTCCCTGGAGATGTGATTCAATCAAGAGTGATTGTTAAGCTGGATTAGGTGATGACATATCTCCACCCATTTGGGTGGGTCTTGATAAGTTTCTGGAGTCCTTATAAGAGGAAACATTTTGGAGAATGAAGGAGATTCAGAGAGAGCAGAGCAGAACGACATAGTCATGAGAAGTAGAGAGGCCACCAGCCAGCAACCTATAGAGATGAAGAAGAAAAATGCCTCCCAGGGAGTTTCATGAAACAGGAAGCCAGGAGAAGAAGCTAGCAGATGACACCGTGTTTGCTATGTGCCCTTCCAGATGACAGAGGAACCCTGACTGTGTTCACCATGTGCCTTTCCCCTTGAGAGAGAAACCCTGAACTTCATCGGCCTTGTTGAACCAAGGTATCTTTCCCTGGATGCCTTTGATTGGACATCTCTCTAGCCTTGTTTTAATTGGGACATTTTCTTGGCTTTAGAACTGTAAACTAGCAATTTATTAAATTCCCCTTTTTAAAAGCCATTCTGTTTCTGGTATATTGCATTCTGGCAGCTAGCAAGCTAGAACAATTATAGACCTGAAAACTTGTGAAATTTCATTTCAGTCATTTCCTTCATGAGGTGAAATAATTGTACTCTACTCCACTTTTGTGTTGACCTGTCTCAATTCTAAATGATCTTGACTCCCTCCTTTCATCATTTTTTATTGGTATAATGATGTTTTTTAAGTATCATATTTGCCATCTGTACTGGTTTGCAAGCTGCTGGAATGTGATATACCAGACCTGGAATGGCTTTTAAAAGAGGAATTTAATAAGTTACAAGTTTACAGTTAAAAGTCTATAAAAATGTCCAAACTAAGGCATCCAGATAAAGATACCTTAATTCAAGGAAGGTCAATGGGTCAGAAATACCTCTGTCAGCATGGATTTACACGGCTGGCATCTGCTGGTCCCTTGCTCCTGGGCTCCGTTGCTTTCAACCTCTGTTTCTGTGGGGGTTCCTAACTTTGCTTCTCTGGGACTAGCTTTCATCTCTTGGCTTCTCTTAGCTCTCTCCAGGTTCTGGCTTGCTTAACATCTCATGGTGATGTCTGCTGGGCTCCAAGCATTTCCAAAAATCTGTGTCTCTGTTCTCTAAGTGTCAACATCTGTGTCAGCTCTGCTCTGAAGTTTCTGTCAGCTCTGTCCTTTCTGAAGTTTCTGCAAAATGTTTCCTTTTAAAGACTCTAGTAAACTAATCAAGACCCACCCGGAATGGGTGGAGTCAAATCTCCATTAATTAAAATGTCACACCCACAATTGGGTGAGCCACATCTCCATAGAGGTAATCTAATCAAGAGTTTCCAGCATACATTTTTGAATCAGGGTTAAAAGAAATGGCTGCTCCTACAAGTTTTGGATCAGGATTAAAACATGGCTTTTCTGGAGTATATAATACTCTCAAACTAGCACACCACCTGTTATATACTTTATGAATAATTTGTTTGATTTGTATTGAGCCAGCAGATGGTTAAATAGTTTAAAATCAAAAAGGTAAAATGATCTGGGAATAGAAAATCAATTAAGATATCTGTGGTAGAGAATCATCATTCAGTATGATGTTCAATAAAATAATTAGAAGTGACTTCCGGAGAAGATGGCGGCTTAGTAAGACGCGCGGGTCTTAGTTCCTCCTCCAGAACAGCAACTAAAGAAACAGAAACAATACAAAACAGCTCCCGGAGCCACGACAGAGACCAAAAAGACAGCGTACCCCATTCTGGAACGGCGAACGGGCAGGGAGAATCTTCTGTGGTGAGATACCCGAGGTGCGCGTGTTTTCCTGGCCGGGGTGGCTGGCGACTGGGGTCCCCTCCATGCACGTGGCTCCCCGGTCTGACTGGGAACGTTGGATAGCAGGGCCCTCCCGCCACGCTTGGCGTCTCGGGCCAGCTGGGCAATTTGGACCGGCACTCCCCCAAGCCGCGGCGGCCGGTGACCCCCCCCTCCACGCGCGGTTTCCCGGGCCGACTGCGAGATTCGGATTGGCAAGTTAAAGGAGCCACAGCATCTTTTACTGGTGGGACCTGCAGACAGACAAGCGCCACGAGCGCCACCTACTGGGCAGGAAAGGAAAAACAGAGCCCAGAGATTTCACAGAAAAACCTTTCAACCAGCCGGGTCCCACACCCAGGGAAATCTCATCAAATGCCCAGACACCAGCAGAAAATAATGGATGACGCTCGGAAAATTGAAGATATGGCCCAGTCAAAGGAGCAAACCAATAGTTCAAATGAGATACAGGAGCTGAGACAACTAATGCTGAATATACGAACAGAAATGGAAAAACTCTTCAAAAACCAAATCAATAAATTGAGGGAGGACATGAAGAAGACATGGGCTGAACAAAAAGAAGAAATAGAAAATCTGATAAAACAAATCACAGAACTTATGGGAGTGAAGGACAAAGAAGAAAAAATGGAAAAAACATGGATACCTACAATGGTAGATCTAAAGAGACAGAAGCTACAATTAGTGAACTGGAGGATGGAACATCTGAATTCCAAAAAGAAACAGAAACTATAGGGAAAAGAATGGAAAAACTTGAGCAGGGGATCAGGGAACTGAAGGACAATATGAAGCGCACAACTATACGTGTTGTGGGTGTCCCAGAAGGAGAAGAGAAGGGAAAAGGAGGAGAAAAACTAATGGAAGAAATTATCACTGAAAATTTCCCAACTCTTATGAAAGACCTAAATTTACAGATCCAAGAAGTGCAGCGCACCCCAAAGAGAATAGACCCAAATAGGCGTTCTCCAAGACACTTACTAGTTAGAATGTCAGAGGTCAAAGAGAAAGAGAGGATCTTGAAAGCAGCAAGAGAAAAACAATCTGTCACATACAAGGGAAACCCAATAAGACTATGTGTAGATTTCTCAGCAGAAACCATGGAAGCTAGAAGACAGTGGGATGATATATTTAAATTACTAAAAGAGAAAAACTGCCAACCAAGACTTCTATATCCAGCAAAATTGTCCTTCAAGAATGAAAGAGAAATTAAAACATTTATAGACAAAAAGTCACTGAGAGAATATGTGACCAAGAGACCAGCTCTGCAAGAAATACTAAAGGGAGCACTAGAGTCAGATACGAAAAGACAGAGAGAGAGGTATGGAGTAAAGTGTAGAAAGAAGGAAAATCAGATATGATATATATAATACAAAAGCCAAAATGGTAGAGGAAAATATTATCCAAACAGTAATAACACTAAAAGTTAATGGACTGAATTTCCCAATCAAAAGACATAGACTGGCAGAATGGATTACGACCCAGCAATACCACTGCTAGGTATCTACTCGAAGGACTTAAAGGCAAAGACACAGACGGACATTTGCACACCAGTGTTTATAGCAGCATTATCTACAATTGCAAAGAGATGGAAACAGCCAAAATGTCCATCAACAGACGAGTGGCTAAACAAACTGTGGCGTATACCTACGATGGAATATTATGCAGCTTTAAGACAGACTAAACTTATGAAGCATGTAATAACATGGATGGACCTAGAGAACATTATGCTGAGTGAGTCTAGCCAAAAACTAAAGGACAAATACTGTATGGTCCCACTGATGTGAACCGACATTCGAGAATCAGCTTGGAATATATCATTGGTAACAGAGACCAGCAGGAGTTAGAAACAGGGTAAGATAATGGGTAATTGGAGCTGAAGGGATACAGACTGTGCAACAGGACTAGATACAAAACTCAAAAATGGACAGCACAATAATACCTAAGTGTAATGTAACTAGGTTGGAACACTGAATGAAGCTGCACCTGAAATATAGTTTTTTGTTTGTTTGTATCTTTTGTTTTTGTTTTTTTCTTTTTCCTTTTTTTATATATATATATATTTTATTAGTATTATTATTTTAATTCTCTTCTCTATATTAACATTCTATATCTTTTTCTGCTGTTTTGCTAGTTCTTTTCCTAAATCAATGCAAATGTACTAAGAAATGATGATCATACATCTATGTGATGATACTAAGAATTACTGAGTGCATGTGTAGAATGGAATGATTTCTAAATGTTGTGTTAATTTCTCTTCTTTTTTTTGATTAATAAAAAAAATTTTTTTAAAAATCAGGAAGTGTATTGATCAAGATGTAGTGGAGAGGCTGGAGGGAACTGCCTGAAAATGTAGAGCTGTGTTCCAGCAGCCATGTTTCTTGATGATGATTGAACAATGATATAGCTTTCACAACGTGACTATGTGAATGTGAAAACCTTGTGGCTGATGCTCCCTTTATCTACCATATCAACAAAAGAGTAGAACATATGAAATAAAATAAATAATGGGGGAACAAATGTTAAAATAAATTTAGTTTGAAATGCTAGTGGTAAATGAAAGCAAGGGATAAGGGGTATGGTATATATAACTTTTTTTCTCTATTGTCATTTTATTTCTTTTTCTGTGTTTTTTTATTTCTTTTTCTAAATCGATGCAAATGTTCTAAGAAATGATGAATATGCAACTATGTGATGAAATTAAGAATTACTGATTATATATGTAGAATGGAATGATATCTTATTGTTTTGTTTGTTTTTTGTTAATTGTTTTAATTAATAAAAAAATAAAAATATAAAAAAAAATAATTAGAAGTTTAGTCTGGAAAAATCATTTAATTGTGTAGAACAATGCATGTAAACAATGAAAAAAATCCAATGGATTGTTGGATTGCATATGGCAAGGTGCTAGTTTGCATAGTTTCCAAAACTCTAGGATTTAGACTGGAACATGTTGAAGACTTGGGCAAGCAGATGTTATATATGTATATATATACATATATACATATATATATATCCTGGTATAGTTTTGTTGCCAAGCATTTCTTTCACATCTGTCCCTTTCTTTCTTTTCTCAGTGCTATCATCCAATTCCAGCCCCTTATGTTTTTCTCACAATCTATGATAATAATCTTTTAATTGGTCTCTCTTTTTTTTTCAACTTCTTTGCATAGGCATCCAGATTAATCTTAATATAGTTCTCTCAACTTTTTCTTCACAACCACTTGAATGATATCTTAGCTTTTCAGCTAAGCATTCAGAATCCACTGTGAATTCTAACTGCACTCCTGTCTGGCCTGAGAGAACAAGAGGATAGGTTATCCCTCACAAATAAACAACATTCTCCTATCTCATCCACATCCCCACCCCTACCCCATCCCTCAGCGGCTGCAGAGAGCCCTGTTATTTCTGAGGCTCCTCTCCCTTTCCATCTGCTCCACTTTCCTTCACTAGGGTCATCTACTGAGGTCTCCACGAACTGATACACCTCTTAATACAAATAATGACAGCTAATGATTACTCTAAGACAGACACAGGGTTGAACTGTTCACATATATCACCTAGGCAAACCCTCAAAACAGCCTGTGGACTAGGTACCAATGGGAACTAGTTGGTGACAAGGTCAGGATAAAGCCTGAGCAGGCTGACTCCAGAGTAAACTCTTAACCCTTGTCGGTGCACACCACTGAGGATGAGGCCTCCTGCAGATGCCATGCCCTGAGCTGCCTTCTCTTGCTTCTACCTAGTGTGCTTCTGTTCTCCCCCACCCAACTGTAGTTGCCTTGAGTTATGTTGCCTGGTGTCACTGGAGTCTCAAGCCTGTATTTGCATAATCCAAGCTGTTGCTAATTTGAAAGCTCTGATGTGTCAAAGCTCACTCTGCCCTTTAGAGCCATTCTCATGTCATAGCCATGTGGGGTCAGCCATGTGGGGTCCTACCCAAGTGGGCAGGATTCATTCTCACTGTTTGATGCCAGGGCACCCAAACTCTCCCTATGGCCATCTTGCCTGTCCAAACTCCTTCAGAGATTTTAGTGGAGATACCTTTTAAAGTTTTAACTTTGGAACCCTGTCTTTCTCCCTGACACCTAGATGTGGGCCCACAGGCTGGGCTAGAAGATCCAATGTGAACAGTGGCCATTAGAATGAACTCAAAATTGTCCCCTCTGTCAAGAGGACTGGGGTGGGAGGGAGAAGCATTTTCCATTGAATACCTCTTTGAACTGTTAGGATACATCTCGTCCCTTTTCACTTAAAAAAAATCTAGTGAAAAATAAATGATTAATTATAAATATTTAAGTTCTCCCCCCCTTCTCCTGCCCCCCACCCCCAGGCCATGGTTAGTAGCCAGAGTTTGTGTGATTCCCTCCTAGGAGGCTCTCGGTCTCTCATATAAGCAGATACCTGGCAGGCCCCAACTTGTGAAACTCTTGAAGTGAGTTTTGGCTCTGGGTTGAATCCCACTATAGCTATTTCCTATAGTTCCCACGTGAATCCTCTGGAACCCACCAAATGGAAGCAAACCCCAAATGAGCTCTGTGCTTTCTTGCAATGCTGCTTTTCATGTTTCCTTCACCTGGACCTCCTACCATCTCCATCTCTTAAAATTGTCTTTTAGTGCTCCATCACAGGCCCCCCCTTTCCAGGAATCCATCACTGAGCACCCTAGATGTGAACTCTCTCTCCCTGCTCTAAACTCCTCAGTAAGGAGTTTAAACCACTTTCTTGACCCTTGCACTACACATTTGTTTTGTCTGCCCAGATTCCTTTCCATTATCTCCAGTAACAGGATTGGCCTCCACCTTTTTTCTTCTCCACTTCCACCATGTAACCTTGGTGTAGATTCCAGCAACAGTCCCCCCATTCCACTGGACCAGGGGTGACATATACCCAGCACTGCTAGTCATAACACCTACTGCTTTGGTCTCAATAACTGGTGTGGGGTGGGGAACATGTGACCAAAGCAGGCCAATCAGCGTCTTTAGGGAAAGATCTACATTTATAGAAACAGGCAGAAAGAGGTTTTCTCTTTTCTCTGGGGTAAAAAAAAAAAAAGACTGATGTGGTATTAGCCTGGAACTACCATGATGAGATAGAGAGAGAGAAAAAAGGGAACCCAACAATTTTGTTTAAGTTCCTCAATCTACAGCATCCTTTCCTGTTACAGGAGCCAATAAATTCCCTTTATTGCTTAATCCAGTGTGAACTGGTTTATGCAACTTGCAACAGAAAGAACCCAGACTACAAAAGACCCTATTCCTATATACCCCTAAAATTAGCATGGTTATTTAGGGGCATTTTTTTTCTTACCTACTAGAGTACAAGCTCCTTGCTGGCAAAGACTACAACTCTTTCATATTTGTATCTCCCCAGCACCTAGCACAATGCAATTAACTACATAATAACTGCTCAACAATATGTTCTATGAATGAATAACTTTGTAATCTATGTCTCAGTTGACAAGCTGAGAATAAGCTGTTTATTTCTTCTTGTACACTTTGTCACCACATAAATTTAGCTGCTACTGTGTGCAAGGCAGTGTTTTGTTATATTTTGTGGTCTGATCTGAATGACAAGACTGTACTAGTGAGGATTCTCTGGCCAAATTAAGCAAGCAAGAAATTTATTGGAAAGATATGAGGTAGCTCATATATTCATAGGAAAAGCTGAACGTCCAGGCTTTGGAAAAGATAGGAACTTGTACAGCTCTGAGCAACTTTGGGCAGACCTCTCTAGGTCAACTGTTGTGATGAATCAGCACTGACACTTTTCTATCCTAGTCACGCCACCCAAGAGCCATTTGTCCAAGAGAGATCGGCCAAGTGGATCATGTCCACTCTTAGTCCTGGGGAAGGAGAAGGGGAATGGGAGGTTTCTCAATGAAAAAAGTAAAAGACTAACATGAGAAGACAAGACCCTGGACAGACATATCTACTTTAGATGCATATTTCATCTGTTTAGATACAATTTTAAGTACTTCCTATGAGCTGGAAATTATGAGGGATAAAAAACAAGTATAACATATGGTCCCTGCCAGCATTTGAGAATGGGGAAACAAGACTTACACATGCAAAAATGAATATAATGAACAAACTTAGGCAGCATAAATGTTAGCACTGAATTGAAGGTACAGGTGGTGGGTGTTATGGTAGTAACAGCTTTCTGAAGATTCATGGCCATTTACTAAATGTGCCAAGTATTTTCAGGCTTCTGTGTTTCCTTAGTCTGAAATGTCCTTCTTCCTATCAGAATACTTTCATCCTGCATGATTTGACTCAACGGCCACTTCCTCACGAAGCCTTTCCAGCTAGCCTCCACCAAAACTTAGCCCTTCCATAGAAAATTTTTTGTGCTTCTATTGTATAGCATTTGCCTCATTCTTCCGTACGTTCCACATGTCTTTCTCACCACCCATCCAGAATAGCTTTCAATTACTTTTTCCTTTTCTATTCTTACCTTTAAAAATAAATCTACTGCCATGCTGGAGAGTCGGGTTCAATTCCTGGTGACTGTTCATGCCAAAAAAAAAGGGGGAAAAATAAATCTAACAACTCTTTTTGGTTTTTGCACTTCCTCATATATGTACCCTTTAAAAAAAAACAATCTGAGCTCTAACTTTTGTAGATTATTCTTTTTAAAAATTAATTAAGTAAAGATTAATTTATATTTAGCATATATTTAATGAGTACCTGTTATGAACCAGGCACTGGTTTAGGCCCTGGGGACAAGCTTTACTCAAAACAGACAAAAATACCTGTGCTTGGAGCTTATATTTTAGAGACAGAAGCAGAAAATAAACAAACAAATAAATATACAATAGAAGGGCAGTCTACTAAATTCTTGCTTGAGCTGTATAAACAAAACAGTTCTAGGACAAGTGAAGAGAAGTCTAACCTGAATTACAAAAACATAGAGTCATGGCCCCTTAATCAATTTCCAGACTTGAGACAGTTTACAGAGCCAGAGCCCTTTGAATGAAGGAGAGGCCAGGTCCCTTTGAGGGAGAATCCTGTTACACTGCCACAAATTTATATTGTTAATCCTCCTCCAAGCCTTCCCCAAGGAGACCGACAGCTTTTTACCAGGGTAACTGTGTATTGGGGAAAAGGAAATGTTCAGATATTTCAGGGATTATTAGACACTGGTTCAGAAGTGACATTAATTCCAGGGGACCCAAAACGTTACTCTGGTCCACCAGTCAGAGTGGGGGCTTATGGAGGCCAGGTTATCAATAGAATTTTAGCTCAGGTCTGTCTCACAGTGGGTCCATTCTGTAGTTATATCCCCAGTTCCAGAATGTGTAATTGGAATAGAAAGCTAGCAGATGACGCCATGTTCGCCATGTGCCCTTCCAGATGAGAGAAGCCCTGACCGTGTTCGCTGTGTGCCTTCTCACTTGAGAGAGAAACCCTGAACTTCATCAGCCTTCTTAAATCATAGTATGTTTCCCTGGATGCCTGTGATTGGACATTTCTATAGACTTGTTTAATTGGGACATTTTCTCAGCCTTAAATCTGTACACTAGCAATGTATTATATTCCTCTTTTTAAAAGCCATTCCATTTCTGATATATTGCATTCTGGCAGCTAGCAAACTAGAACAAGGAAGGAAGGCTACCTTACTCATTCTGTGAAGCCAACATCACCCTCATACCAAATCCAGACAAAGATACAAGAAAAGAAAATTACAGACCAATCTCTCTAATGAATATAGATGCAAAAATTCTCAACAAAATTCTTGCGAATTGAATCCAGCAGCACTGTTCTAGCTTGCTAGCTCCCAGAATGCAATATACCAAAAACAGAATGGCTTTTAAAAAGGAGTATTTAGGATCATGATGGGGAGCAAGATGGCGTCTGCCAGCAGGGTCGTACAGGTAGTCAAGCCACATACTCCATTAATAAGGTTCCCTGACAGGACAGACAACCCTAAACTCAGTGTATCAGAAGCTTTGAGATCAGCGGGAATACCATCTCACTCATCTGCAATTTCACAGCATTCTGTGGGAAGTAAATCACCAGAGTTGCTGATTCATCAGGGTCCTCCAGATACTGCAGAAATAATAAAATCATTACCTCAGAAATACAGAAGGAAACCTATGTCTCAAGAAGAAATCGAATTTATCCAACGTGGAGGTCCAGAATAATCACTGACAGGGCTACTGTTTATCATCAAAGAAAATAATTATCTTTACAATAAAGGGATTTCCAAATGACAAATGATCTATTGTACATTAAACAACTTTAATAAAATATTCTGTAAAAAAATGAAAGAAAATTTAGATGGATACTTGTATCTCCTAATTTATGTATCTTGGTCAGCTTCTCCACAAGTTTACCTAAGTATTTATAAGCTTTATAATTATTAATGTTACATTTTAAAATGCTATTCTATTAACTTACTCTTATCAAGTTTTACTCCTGTTGAACTATTGAAAGCACATGATGTCTGGAAAAATATAGGTTTCACCTAATTTCACTTTTCTTTCAGGTGCTGTTTAGGGATGGAAAGAATTTATCAGACAGAATTGCTGCTGATTAGGATCAGTGAAATAATGACTCCATTATTTGTTCTCAATTCTTCAATGTTTTTACATTGACAAGGTTATTGGAGTATAACTGGTTTAATAAGCATATGCTATTTTCTTTTTTTAACATGGGCAGGCACTGGAAATTGAACCTAGGTCTCCAGCATGGCAGGCAAGAACTGCCACTGAGCCACCATTGCCTGTCCAATAAGCATATACCATTTAAAGGATAAAAATATAGCCAAGGTGAAACATGACTTTGTGGTATTGAGACTGGGGAGATAATACAAAAGATTTTTACTTGTAATCTACATTCAGAAAAAATGTGAAAGAATATAAAATGGAAAATAAATGAAGAGTTCAGTGAATATAGCATAGGAATAAGTGTTTGACTGGAAATTGCAGTTGGTAGGTGTTAAAATGTCATTTTCTGTGGTTTATTTTTAGTGTTTTGATTGTGATCATGTATGCAAATTGTGATAACCCAGTAACTTTCTCAAACTTAATGTATGAAAACCTCATAAAATCAACCTAAAGATTTACCTTATTAAAGCAATTTATGAAACTTATTAATAAGATCTTTCTGTGCCAAGAGTATGTTATTATTGTGTAAGTAAAGGCTCACAAAGCTAAATAAATTCTCTCTGACATCCTTAAAAAAAAAAAAAAGGAGTATTTAATAAGTTGCTAGTTTACAGTTCTAAGGCCAAGAAAATGTCCCAATTAAAATAAGTCTATAGAAATGTTCAATCAAAGGCATCCAGGGAAAGATGCCTTGGTTCAAGAAGGCCGATGAAGTTCAGGGTTTCTCTCTCAAGTGAGAAGGCACATGGGAAACATGATCAGGGTTTCTCTCTCATCTGGAAAGGCATGTGGTGAACACAGCATCATCTGCTAGCTTTCTTTCCTGGTTTCCTGTTTCATGAAGCTCCCTGGTAGGCATTTTCCTTCTTCATCTCCAAAGGTCGCTGGCTATTGGACTCTCTGCTTCTCATGGCTACATCGTTCTGCTCTCCTAGAATCTCTCAGCTTTCTCTCTTGTCATTCTCTCTTACAGGATTCCAGTAAACTAATCAAGATCCACTGAAATGGGTGGAGACACGTCTCCACCTAATCCAGCTTAACAATCACTCTTGATTGAGTCATACCTCCAGGGAGATGATCTAATTACAGTTTCAAGCATATAGTACTGAATAGGGATTAGAAGAAATGGCTGCATTTACAAAAGGATTAGGATTAAAACATGGCTTTTCTAGGGTACATACATCCTTTCAAACCAGCACAAGCACATTAAAAGAATTATGCACCATTACCAAGTAGGATTCATCCCGGGTATGCAAGGATGGTTCAACATATGAAAATCAATGAATGTTAATACACCATATGAACAAATCAAAGCAGAAAAACCACATGATCATCTCGATTGATGCAGAAAAGACATTTGACAAAATTCAACATCCTTTCTTGTTGAAAACACTTCAAAGGGTAGGAATAGAAGGGAACTTCCTCAATATGGCTAAATATGATAAAGGGAATATAGGAAAAAACCCACAGCTAACACCCTCAATGGGGAAAAACTGAAACTCTCCCCCTAAGATTAGGAACAAGACAAAGATGTCCAGTATCACCATTGTTATTCAACATTGTGTTGGACGTTCTAGACAGAGCAAATAGACAAGAAAAAGAAATACAAGTTATTAAAATTGGAAAGGAAGAAGTAAAACTCTCACTGTTTGCAAATGATATGATACTGTAAGTCAAAAACCCCAAAAAATCCACAGCAAAACTACTAGAGCTAATAAATGAGTACAGCAAAGTGGCAGTTTACAAGATCAACATGCAAAAATCTGTAGTGTTTCTATACACTAGTAATGAACAATCTGAGGGGGAAATCAAGAAAAAAATTCCATTTACAATTGTAACCAAAAGAATAAAATATTTAGGAATAAATTTAACTAAGGATACAAAAGACCTATACAAAGAAAACTACAAGAAATTGCTGAAGAAATCACAGAAGACCTAAATAAACAGAAGGCATACAGTCTTCATGGATTGGTAGACTAAATATAGTTAAGATGTCAATTCTACCTAAATTGATTTATAGATTCAATGCAATACCAATTAAAAATCCAAAAAACTTACTTTTCAGAAATAGAAAACCAATAACCAAATTTATCTGGAAGGGCAGGGTGCCCCAAATAGCTAAAAATATCCTGAGAAAGAAAAATGAGTCGGAGATATCACAGTACCTGACTTTACGGTGTATTATGAAGCTACAGTGGTCAAAACAGTATGGTACTGACATAAAGATAGGTATACTGACCAATGGAATTGAATAGCGTGTTCAGGTATAGACCTTTTTATGTGTGGACAATTGATCTTTGATATGGCAGTCACCTGGGACAGAACAGTCTCTTCAATAAATGGTGCCTAGAGAACTAGATATCCACATGCAAAAGAATGAAAGAGGATCCATATCTCACACCCTATACAAAAATTAACTCAAAATGGATCAAAGACCTAAACATTAGATCTAAGACCATAAAACTTTTAGAGGAAAATATAGGGAAATATCTTATAACTCTTAGAATAGGAGGCGGTTTCCTAGATCTTACACCTAAAGTGCAAGCATTGAAGAAAGAAATAGATAAATGGGAACTCCTCAAAATTAAACACTTCTGTGCATCAAAGAACTTTGTCAAGAAAGTAAAAAGACAGCCTACACAATGGGAGACAATATTTGGAAATGGTATATCAGATAAGGGTCTAGTATCCAGAATATATAAAGAGATTGTTCAACTCAACAACAAAAAGACAAACAACCCAATTACAAAATGGGCAAAAGACATGAACAGACACTTCTCAGAAGAGGAAATACAAATGCCCAAAAGGCACACGAAAAGATGTCCACTTCTCTGGCTATTAGGGAAATGCAAATCAAAACCACAAGGAGATGTCATTTCACACCCACCAGAATGCCCATTATCAATAAAACAGAACACATTAGTGCTGGAGAGAATGTGGAGAAAGAGGCACACTTATCCACTGTTGGTGGGAATGTAAAATGGTACAACCATTGTGGAAGGCAGTTTGGCGGTTCCTCAGAAAGCTAAGTATAGAATTGCCATGTGATCCAGAAATACCATTGCTAGGTATCTACTCAGAGGACATGAGGGCAAGTACACAAAAAGACATTTGTACAACAATAGTTATAGCCACATTATTTACAATTGCTGAGGGATGAAAACAACCCAAATGTCCATCAACAGACGAATGGCTAAACAAGCTGTGGTATATACCACATACCACATTCCACATACAATGGAATACTACACAGCTGTAAGACAGACTAACATGATGAAGTATGTAACAACATGGGTGAACCTTGAGGACATTATGCTCAGTGAGTGGTCTGAAATGATGCATGTACCCTAGAAAAGCCATGTTTTAATCCTAGTCCCATTTTATAAAGGCAGCTGTTTCTTCTAATCCCTATTCAGTATTGCATGTTTAAAACTGTAATTAGATCATCTCCCTGGAGATGTGATTCAATCAAGAGTGGTTATTAAGATGGATTAGCCAGAGGCATGTCTCCACCCATTTGGGTGGGTCTTGATTAGTTTCTGAAGTCCTATAAAAAAGGAAACATTTTGGAGAAAGCCAGAGATTCAGAAAGAGCAGAGAAGAATGACATAGCCATGAGAAGCAGAGAGAACCAGCCAGTGACCTTTGGAGATGAAGAAGGAAAACACTTCCCAGGGAGCTTCATGAAACAGCAAGCCAGGAGAGAAAGCTAGCAGATGACGCTGTGCTCACCATGTGCCTTCCCACTTGAGAGAGAAACCCTGAACTTCATCGGCCTTCTAGAACCAAGGTATCTTTCCCTGGATGGATGCCTTTGATTGGACATTTCTATAGACTTGTTTTAATTGGGACATTTTCTCGGCCTTAGAACTGTAAACTAGCAATTTATTAAATTCTCCTTTTTAAAAGCCATTCCATTTCTGGTATATTGCATTCTGGCAGCTAGCAAACTAAAACAGTGAGATTAGCCAGAAACAAAAAGACACATACTATATGGTCTCACTGATATTAACTAATATTAATAAATGAACTTGGAGAATTTCAGTTAAGGACAGAGATTTTCTATCAGGAGATAGAAATAGGGTAGATTCTGGGTAATTGGAGCTAAAGGGATACAGATTGTGCAACAGGTCTGATTATAAAAATTCAGGAATGGATAGCACAATACTACCTAACAGTAATATAAGAATGTTAGTACACTAAATGAAAATGAATGTGAGAATGATAGAGAGAGGAAGGCTGGGGGCATAAATGAAATCAGAAGAAAAGATAAACGATAAAGACTGAGATGGTATAATCTAGGAAAGCCTAGAGTGTACAAGGATAGTGAATAAATGTACAGATTTAAAAATGTTTTTGCATGAGAAAGAACAAAGGAATGTCAATATTTCAGGGTGTTGAAAATAGATGGTAATTCATATTTTAAAACTCTAACTTATGTGTGAGAGTAAAGCAAAAAGTGTTTATTTGGTACAAAATTTATATTTTGAATAGTGCATCTCCTTATATAATATATATGGAAAATTTAATTGAACACCATAGGTACATGGAGCCTTGAGTAGGGCATGAGATTTTGTCCAGAATGATGCCCTGATAAATCCCAGAGTGATTTGAACATTGAATAAAAAAGTATCTGCAAAGTCCCCTTGGGGGAATGGTGAGAAAGGGAAAATTCTACTTCCCCATATGGAGAAGGCTTAATATTCTCACAAGCAGTGAGGACAACAAAATCAATAGACTGAACCCTCAATCTTGGGGTTTGTTCATATGAAGCATATCCCTGCAAAGGACAGGCTAAGCCTACTTAAAATGAGGCCAAAGAGTTACCTCCAGAGAACTTCTTTTGTTGCTCAGATGTGGCCTATCTCTCAGCCAACACAACAAGCAAACTCACTGCCCTCCCCTTCTGTACATGGAGCATGACTCCCAGGGGTGTAAACTTCCCTGGCAGCGTGGCACAGAGATCCTAGAACGAGCTGGGACTGAACATCAAGGGATTGAGAAAACCTTCTCGACTGAAAGGGGAAAGAGAGAAATGAGACAAAAGAAAGTGTCAGTGGCTGAGAGTTTCAAATAGAGTCAAGAGGTTATCCCGGAGGTTATTCTTACACATAATACAGATAACCCCTTTTTAGTTTAAGGTGTATTGGAGAGGCTAGGGAGAAGTGCTTGAAACTGTAGAGCTGTGTTCCAGTAGCCATATTTCTTTAAGATGAATATATAATGATACGGCTTTTACAATGTGACTGTGTGATTGTGAAAACCTGGTGTCTGATGCTCCTTTTATCTACAGTATGGACAGATGAGTGAAAAATATGGATTAAAAATAAATACTAGGGGGACAAATGTTAAAATAAATTGGGTAGAGAGAAATATTAGTGGTCATTGAGAGGGAGGGGTAAGGGGCATGGTATGTATGAGTTTCTTTTTATTTCTTTTACTGGAGTAATGTAAATGTACTGAAACGTTATCATGGTGATGAGTATACAACTATGTGATGATATTGTGAGCCATTGATTGCACACCAAGTATGGAATGTCCATATGTTAAGAAGAATGTTCATATTGTATGTTGATTGATTTTATTAATAAAAATTTTTAAAAAAAGAATGCAGAAAAATAGGAACCCACATGCATTGTTGGTGGAAATGTAAAATTGTGTAAAAGCAGTTTGGCAATTCCTCAAAAAAGTTAAATATAGACATGGGATTGCCATATTTCATGGAAAGTTCTACGTATAGACCCAAAAGAATTGAAAGCAGGGACTTGAACAGATATTTCTACACCAGTACTCATGGCAACATTATTCACGATAGCCAAAAGGTGGAAATAACCCAAGTGCCATCAATGAAGGAAGCGTGGATAAACAAAATATGGTATATACATACAATGGAATAATTTTCAGCCGTAAAAAGGAGTGAGGACTTCTGGGCCAAGATGGCGGCTTAACAATGTGTGCATTTTAGTTCATCCTCCAGAACAACTACTAAATAACCAGACACAGTACAGAACATCTTGTTCTGATGTTCCCTTTATCTACAGTATGGACAGATGAGTAAAAAAATATGGATTAAAAATAAATAAATAATAGGGGGGACAAATAATAGGGGCCACATCAGTGACTGGACACACAGCGTACCCCAATCTGGACCAGCTGGACCGGCTGCGAGCCACCCCAGTACCATGAGTTCCCCAAGCCACGGCAGTGCCCCTCCCCCACAGGCTGCTTCCCAGAGGGGAAAGGAAAGAAACTTCACCAGTAACAGGGGCTGAGCCCAACCAAATGCCAATTGTGGAATTAATTGACAAATTCTGACTACTAAAAATAGGCCCCCAGCTCAGGTGAACCTAGTCAAAATGGAGATCGCTAATATTTGCCCTGGGGCCAAGGAGGCAGGGCTGATGGAAAAAGGGGAAAAAAAGAAGGAAACAGAGGTTTTAGTGGCTGTGTTTCTACAAAGTCTTGACTGCCTTTGGATACAGCAGCAGGGCTCCTCAGACTGCAACTGCCCCAGGCATAGGCAGAAACAAACTCCTTTGAGGGCATGTCTGGAACCTGTGGCTTTCCCAGGAGAGGGATGAAGCCCAACTCGGGTGGAATCCCTCTCTCAAGGAACTCAGACACCAGGGCTTGGTAATTTGAAGCCATTAAAAACAGCCTACAACCTCTTCTCTGTCTCCACCTGTTCTAGTTTGCTAGCTGCCAGAATGCAACACACCAGAGACGGATTGGCTTTTAATAAAAGGGGATTTATTTTGTTAGTTCTTCAGAGGAAAGGCAGCTATCTTTCCACTGAGGTTCTTTCTTACGTGGAAGGCACAGGATGGTCTCTGCTGGTGTTCTCTCCAGGCCCCTGGGTTCCAACAACTTTCCCTGGGGTGACTTCTTTCTGCATCTTCAAAGGCCTGGGCTGAGCTGCTAGTGCTGAGATGAGGAATGCTGAGCTGCGTAGGCTGTGCTACCTTGCACTCTCTCATTTAAGCACCAGCCAATTAAGTCAAATGTCACTCATTGCAGCAGACACGTCTCCTAGCTGACTGCAGATGTAATTAGCAACAGATGAGGTTCACGTACCATTAGCTTATGTCCTCAGCAACAAAACTAGGTATGTTCACCTGGCCAAGTTGACAACTGAATCTAACTAACACACCACCACACCCCTGGCCAAAGTTAAAGGTACTGCATCATCTTATGCTGGTGGGACCTGCAGTCAGACAAGCACCACATACTGGGCAGGATAAGAAAAACAGAGTCCAGAGACTTCACAGGAAAGTCTTTAAACCTGCTGGGTCTCACCCTTGGGGAAAACTGACACAGGTGACTCTTTGCTCCTGATAGGAGGCCAGTTTGGTCAGGGAAAATCCGGCTGGGGTCTATAATACCTAAGTAGACCCTCCTAAGTGTGTGGGGGGGGAAAGGCACCATACAAGCAGGGCAAGAAACAAGAAAACAAGAACTGAAAAATTCTCCTCTGTTAAACAAAACCTAAGCTAGAGGTCCAGATAAAGATGAATTGAATGTCAAAGAACAGATAGACAACAAATTTATCCAGCAAGAAAACCCTAAGTAAAAGAAGTGCAAGCAATCTCCAGAATAAACGAATTAAGGTAATTGAATGCCTAGACACCAGCAAAAAATAACAAATCACACTAGGAAAATTGAAGATATGGCCCAGTCAAAGGAAACAACCAACAATTCAAATGAGATACAGGAGCTGAAACATTTAATTCGGAATATACGAACAGACATGGAAAACCTCATCAAAAACCAAATCAATGAATTGAGGAAGGATATAAAGAAGGGAAGGAATGAACAAAAAGAAGAAATCAAAAGTCTGAAAAAACAAATCACAGAACTTAAGGGAATGAAAGGCATGGTAGAAGAGATGAATAAAATGATGGAAACCTACAATGGTAGATTTTGAGAGACAGAACATAGGATTTCTGAACTGGAGGATGGAACATCTGAAATCCGGCAAGAAAAAGAAAATATAGGGGAAAAAAATGGGAAAATATGAGCAGGGACTCAGGGAACTGAAAGACAATATGAAGTGCATGAATATATGTGTCGTGGGTGTCCCAGAAGGAGAAGAGAAGGGAAAAGGAGGAGAAAAACTAATGGAGGAAATTATCACTGAAAATTTCCCAACTCTTATGAAAGACTTAAAATTACAGATCCAAGAAGTGCAACGTACCCCAAAGAGAATAGATCCAAATAGACGTACTCCAAGACATTTACTAATTAGAATGTCAGAGGTCAAAGAGAAAGAGAGAATCTTGAAAGCAGCAAGAGAAAAGCAATCCATCACGTACAAGGGAAGCCCAATAAGACTATGTGTAGATCTCTCAGCAGAAACTATGGAGGCGAGAAGACAGTGGGATGATATATTTAAATTATTAAAAGAGAAAAACTGGACTTCCGGAGAAGATGGCGGCTTAGTAAGACGTGCGGGTCTTAGTTCCTCCTCCAGAACAGCAACTAAAGAAACAGAAACAATACGAAACAGCTCCCGGAGCCACGATAGAGACCAAAAAGACAGCGTACCCCATTCTGGAACGGCTGAATGGGCAGGGAGAATCCGCTGCGGTGAGATACCTGAGGGGTGCGCGTTTTCCCAGCCGGGGCGGCTGGCGACTGGGGTCCCCTCCACGCACGTGGCTCCCCGGTCTGACTGGGAACATTGGATAGTGGGGCCCTCCCGCCATGCTTGGCGTCTCAGGCCAGCTGGGCAATTTGGACCAGCACTCCCCCAAGCCGCAGCGCCGGCGACCCCCCTCCACGCGTGGTTTCCCGGGCCAACTGCGAGATTCGGATTGGCAAGTTAAAGGAAGCACAGCATCTTTTACTGGTGGGACCCGCAGACAGACAAGCACCACGAGCGCCACCTACTGGGCAGGAAAAGAAAAGCAGAGCCCAGAGATTCCACAGAAAAACCTTTCAACCAGCCGGGTCCCACACCCAGGGAAATCTGATCAAATGCCCAGACACCAGCAGAAAATAATGGATGACGCTTGGAAAATTGAAGATATGGCCCAGTCAAAGGAACAAACCAATAGTTCAAATGAGATACAGGAGCTGAGACAACTAATGCTGAATATACGAACAGAAATGGAAAAACTCTTCAAAAACCAAATCAATCAATTGAGGGAGGACATGAAGAAGACATGGGCTGAACAAAAAGAAGAAATAGAAAATCTGAAAAAACAAATCACAGAACTTATGGGAGTGAAGGACAAAGAAGAAAAAATGGAAAGAACAATGGATACCTACAATGGTAGATCTAAAGAGGCAGAAGCTACAATTAGTGAACTGGAGGATGGAACATCTGAATTCCAAAAAGAAACAGAAACTATAGGGAAAAGAATGGAAAAACTTGAGCAGGGGATCAGGGAACTGAAGGACAATATGAAGGGCACAAATATACATGTTGTGGGTGTCCCAGAAGGAGAAGAGAAGGGAAAAGGAGGAAAAAAACTAATGGAAGAAATTATCACTGAAAATTTCCCAACTCTTATGAAAGACCTAAATTTACAGATCCAAAAAGTGCAGTGCACCCCCAAAGAGAATAGACCCAAATAGGCGTTCTCCAAGACACTTACTAGTTAGAATGTCAGAGGTCAAAGAGAAAGAGAGGATCTTGAAAGCAGCAAGAGAAAAACAATCTGTCACATACAAGGGAAACCCAATAAGACTATGTGTAGATTTCTCAGCAGAAACCATGGAAGCTAGAAGACAGTGGGATGATATATTTAAATTACTAAAAGAGAAAAACTGCCAACCAAGACTTCTATATCCAGCAAAATTGTCCTTCAAAAATGAAAGAGAAATTAAAACATTTATAGACAAAAAGTCACTGAGAGAATATGTGACCAAGAGACCAGCTCTGCAAGAAATACTAAAGGGAGCACTAGAGTAAGATACGAAAAGACAGAAGAGAGAGGTATGGAGAAGAGTGTAGAAAGAAGGAAAATCAGATATGATATATATAATACAAAAGCCAAAATGGTAGAGGAAAATATTATCCAAACAGTAATAACACTAAAAGTTAATAGACTGAATTTCCCAATCAGAAGACATAGACTGGCAGAATGGATTACGACCCAGCAATACCACTGCTAGGTATCTACTCAAAGGACTTAAAGGCAAAGACACAGACGGACATTTGCACACCAGTGTTTATAGCAGCATTATCTACAATTGCAAAGAGATGGAAACAGCCAAAATGTCCATCAACAGACGAGTGGCTAAACAAACTGTGGCGTATACCTACGATGGAATATTATGCAGCTTTAAGACAGACTAAACTTATGAAGCATGTACTAACATGGATGGACCTAGAGAACATTATGCTGAGTGAGTCTAGACAAAAACTAAAGGACAAATACTGTATGGTCCCACTGATGTGAACCGACATTCGAGAATCAGCTTGGAATATATCATTGGTAACAGAGACCAGCAGGAGTTAGAAACAGGGTAAGATAATGGATAATTGGAGCTGAAGGGATACAGACTGTGCAACAGGACTAGATACAAAAACTCAAAAATGGACAGCACAATAATACCTAAGTGTAATGTAACTATGTTGAAACACTGAATGAAGCTGCACATGAAATATAGTTTTTTGTTTGTTTGTTTTTTTGTTTGTATCTTTTGTTTTTGTTTTTTTCTTTTTCCTTTTTTATATATATATTTTTTATTAGTATTATTATTTTAATTCTCTTCTCTATATTAACATTCTATATCTTTTTCTGCTGTTTTGCTAGTTCTTTTCCTAAATCGATGCAAATGGACTAAGAAATGATGATCATACATCTATGTGATGATACTAAGAATTACTGAGTGCATGTGTAGAATGGAATGATTTCTAAATGTTGTGTTAATTTCTTTTCTTTTTTTTGATTAATAAAAAAAATTAAAAAAAAAAAAAAGAGAGAAACTGCCAACCAAGAATTCTATATCCAGCAAAATCATCCTTCAAAAATGAGGGAGAAATTAAAACATTTTCAGACAAAAAATCACTAGAGAATTTGTGACCAAGAGACCAGCTCTGCAAGAAATACTAAAGGGAGTGCTAGAGACAGATACGAAAAGACAGAAGAGAGAGGTGTGGAGAAGAGTGTAGAAAGGAAGACTATGAGTAAAGGTAAAAAGAAGGAAAATTAGATATGACATATAAAATCCAGAAGGCAAAATAGTAGAAGAAATAACTACCTGTGCAGTAATAACATTAAATGTTAATGGATTAAACTCCCCAATCAAAAGACATAGACTGGCAGAATGGGTTAAAAAACAAGACCCATCTATATGCTGTCTCTATTCAAAGGACATACGAGCAAGGACACAAACGGACATTTGCACACCAATGTTTATAGCAGCATTATTAACAATTACCAAGAGATGGAAACAGCCAAAATGTCCATCAATGGACAGGTGGCTAAACAAACTGTAGCATGTGCATACGATGAAATATTATGCAACTAAGACAGAATAAAGTTATGAAGTATGTAACAACATGGTTGGACCTTAAGGACATTATTCTGAGTGTGATTAGCCAGAAACAAAAGGACAAATACTGTATGGTCTCACTGATAAGAACTGACATTAGTGAATAAACTTGGAATATTTCGTTGGTAACAGAGACCATCAGGACATAGAAATAGGGTAAGATATTGGGTAACTGGAGCTGAAGGGATACAGATTGTGCAACAGGACTGAATATAAAAACTCAGAAATTGACAGCACAACACTACCTAACTGTAATAAAATTATGTTAAAACACTGAATAAAGCTGTATATGAGAATGATAGAGGGAGGAGGGCTGGGGGCATAAATGAAATCACAAAGAAAGAAAGATAGACGATAAAGATTGAGATGGTATAATCTAGGAATGCCTGGAGTGTATAATGATAATGACTAAATGTACAAATTTAAAAATGCTTTTGCATGAGGAAGAACAAAGGAATGTCATTACTGCAGGGTGCTGAAAATAGATGGTACTTAATATTTTTAAATTTATGTGTGAGACTAAATCAAAAAATAGTTATTTGGTACAAAATTTATATTTTGACTAGTGCATCTCCTAATATAACTTATGTAGATAGTTGGTTGCACAACATAAGTACATGGAACCTTGGGTAGGACATTAGATTTTATTGGTTTGTCCAGAGTGATGCCCCGATAAATCCCAGAGTGATTTGATCAGTGAGTGGAAAAGTATTTGCAAAGTTCCCTTTGGGGAATGGTGAGAATGGGGGAAAATTCAACCTCCCCAAGTTGAATTACTGATACTCTCACAAGCAGTGCGGACAACCAAAGCTATAGGCTGAGCCCCCAGTCTTGGGGTTTGTTCAAATGAAAACCCCACAAAGGATAGGTCAATTCCTACTTAAATTAGGCCTCAGAGTCACCCCCAAGAGAACCTCTTTTGTTGCTCAGATGTGGCCTGTCTCCAGCCAATACAACAAGCAAACTCACCACCCTCCCCCTGTCTATGTGGGACATGACTCCCAGGGGTATGGATCTTCCTGGCAACGTGGGACAGAAATCCTAGAATGAGCTGAGACTAAGCATCAAGGGATTGAGAAAAACCCTAGAATGAGCTGAGACCCAGCATCAAGGGATTGAGAAAACCTTCTCGACCAAAAGGGGGAAGAGTGAAATGAGACAAAGTATCAATGGCTGAGAGATTCCAAACAGAGTCAAGAGGTTATCCTGGAGGTTATTCTTATGCATTAAGTAGATATTACCTTGTTATCCAAGATGTAATGGAGAGGCTGGAGGGAACTGCCTGAAAATTCAGAGCTGTGTTCCAGTAGCCATGTTTCTTGATGATGATTGTATAATGATATAGCTTTCACAATGTGACTGTGTGATTGTGAAAACCTTCTGTCTGATGCTCCTTTTATCTACCTTGTCAACAGATGAGTAGAACATATGGAATAAAAATAAATAATAGGGGAACAAATGTTAAAATAAATTCAGTTTGAAATGTTAGTGATCAATGAAAGGGAGGGGTAAGGGGTATGGTATGTAAATTTTTTTTCTTTTTCTTTTTTTGTTTTATTTTTCTGTTGTCTGTTTATTTCTTTTTCTGAATTGATGTGCATGTTCTAAGAAATGATCATGATTATGAATAGGCAACTATGTGATGATATTGTGAATTACTGATTATATATGTAGAATGGAATGAGCATATATTAAGGATATTTGCGTTTCTTTCTTGTAATTTTTTTAATTAATAAAAAATTATAAAAAAAAGGAGTGAGGTTTTAATACATGCCATTACATGGATGAACCTTGAAGATATGTTGAATGAAATATGCCAGAAACAAAGGGACAGATATTGTATGATTCCATTAAAAGAACATGGTTATAGTATATAAATTCATGGAGACAGAACGTTAAGTACAGGTTGCCAGGGGCAGGGAGAAGGTGAATGGGTAGTTAATGCATAATGGCTAAAGACTTTCTGTTTGGAGATAATGGGAAAGTCCTGGTAATGGATGGTGGTGTTAGAAACATAACATCGTGAATGTTATTAATCCCACTGCATGGTGTGCTTGAGATTGGAAAGTTTATGTTGTGTGTATGTTCCCACAATTAAAAACAAAAAAGGAGTGAACAAAGAGATAATGATAATTAAATTCAATATATGATCCTGGGCTGGATCTAATAATGGAGGAGAAAAGGCCCAAAAGAACATTATTGGACATATGGAAAAATTGGAATATAGATTGTAAGCTTTATATTAGTGTTAAATTTATGAACTTGAGGGCTGTACTTAAGGTGGTTGTATAAATTAATATCCTTGTTCTTTGGAAATTTACATGGAAGTGGCAAGCATTCAAAGAGCATGATATATACAATCCACTCTCAAATGTTTAGATAATAGTTAAATGATAGAGATATATAGAGAGAGACATAGATAGATAGGTAGGTAGGTAGATGGATAGATTAATATAGGAAATATGGCAAAACTTAACATAGGTGGATCTGGGTATCTGGGTGGGGGGTATGTTGGCATTCTCTTTATGGGTTTTGTATATTTTTGCCCCGTCCCATAAATTTAAAATCATTTCAAAATAAAAAGTTAAAGAAAAAAAAAGAAGTCTGCAGGGGTGAGGGTCTTCCACAAATCCTTGGTTTCTTCAGAATAGAAACAGATCACAGCTGATGCGCCCTTCTTCCTCTCCCTCATACCTTGACCGTGGAGGTGATAAGTGGAGCTATTGCAGGCATCTTGAAACTGGAAAGTGATCAGCGTGAAGACAAAAGACCACTATGATAAAGATGCCAGATAGAGAGTATGGGCCTTGATGGAATCCTAGAGGACCTGAACCAGTTGCAATAATTATGTGTTTACAGTTAAATGAGATATAAACTGTATTTATTAAACTAGTTGTTTTCCAAGTGTACTCTGTGAACCAGCAGCAGCCTAGTATCTACTGGGAACTTGTTAAAAATTCAAATTCTCCGGCTCCACTCCAGACCTACTGAATCAGAAATAAATGAATTAATAAATAAACAAAGGCCTGACCCTTTCCTCAAGGCAGTTTTTAAAACTTTGAAGATCTACCTGAGTTTTAGACCTCCGTGTAGGGTCAATTGAAGCCTCTTTGCAACTGTTTCACAGTTCAGCTTCTCTGTCTTCCCAAGTCTGTTTTCTTCACCTTTCATAGGTGTTGTTCCCTAGATAGAGTTGACAGATTTAACAAATATAATAAATATAGGACACCCAGTTAAATTAGAATTTCGGATAAACAAGAATAATCTTTTAATATAAGCCATGTCCCAGCATTGCATTATTTGTCATTTATCTGCTATTCAAATTTTACTGGGCATCCTGTATTTTCTTTGGTAACCATATCCCTAGAGCACTCCCTCAAACTTCCTGCACGTAAATCTCAGCGTCTTAGAGTTTATTTCCCAGGGAACCCATCTGTGATAGTTGGTACCCAGAGTTGACATGAGACACACACTCTGAAATGGAATTATGGAGCTAATTCATCAACAGCCAGCTCACAAGGAAGACCTACCTGATCACTGGTAAAGGTGTTAACCCTTGTCAGGTGGTTGTGGAATTATTGTTAAAACTTCCACCGGTGGTGAACTGAGATGGAAAACTGGTGGAAGGGGATGCACTGGAGGAACATTAGAGAGCTTCAGGAGACAGAGTAATTGTTTAAGGATTTTGGAATTGGTGGGCTGTTATTCAGAACAATAGATGCATTGAAGAAAGGCAATGAAAGGCTGAAGGTTATTAATCACTGATACAAAGTGAAGTGTGAAAGCCAGAGGCCGTCTGTGGCAGCATATACAGAGATTCTCATCATTGCCTGTAGCTGGTGGGCAGAAAAAGCTGGAGAAATGGAGCAGGACTTTAATTATGAGAGTAGCAGAGCTCCAAAGAAGGTTGAATTCTTGACCTTGTCAAGTCTGCTGTGCCAAGGCCAGGGCTTTGGCTGGGAAGAAGCGGGACTCTGAGATATGGGATGGAAACATTTGGATCAATGCATTCAAAGTCCCCTGGGTCAATATGCTACAAATTCCTCTGAACCTTCTGTGCATGCAGAAGTAGCCTATTCTTCCCTGTGAAAGTCTAGCATTTCCCCCTTGCTTAAAGATGATGCAGGGAATTACGACTTGTAGGACAACTCATGCCCTCTTTAGGATCTATTCCCATCTCCTCTCCTGGTCACTAAACCAATAACTAGTGTTAAGTCACAACATAATCCAGCAGGGGAAGTGCTAGGCCTGCTGAGGGAAGAGCAAAGGAGCTGCAGGACCTAGCTAAATAAACCAGGAGGAGCCAGGAGATCATTTATAGGATAAGTTCTTGAGGGTGCTGGATCAAGGGAGACTGAATAAGGTTGGATAAGTGCATGTTTGTCCTATGGGACCAATATTTGTGTTACAAGATTTAACATCTGTCAAGAATCCCAGGAGTTGGTGCTAGTAAGCTGCTTCATTGCCTCTTGGAGATGAGAAAAAAGTGATGGTCCAGTCTAAGTGAAGTAGAAACTCCAGAACTTTCATTACAAATGGTCAAGGAAGGGATAAAAAGGCTAAAAGAAGTGAGCACATTGGAACAGATAAGCTGTATCATGCCAGAAGACCCACCAGCCAACTATGTTCCATGTGAGGGCCCAGAGAACCCTCTTCCAAAGCAATAGGAATGCACTGTCTGAGAGGCACCAGCATGGCTGGTGCGGATGGTACAAAAAAAAAGACCAAAATGCTCTTACAAAACTGTACTCCCTAGTAGCAATGTGGCAGATAGGATCCCAAGTGGTAACACTTAGCCCTTAAAAACAAGGGGGGCACAATTATAGAAATAACTGGCAACATCATAGAGGCAGCTAGGGACCTGATCGTTTTAGAGATGGCTAATTAGAACATGATATTAGTAGAGGCAAAATAGATGGGCAGCCCAAAAGGGAATTATTCAGTCTATACTAAAAGAAATCAAGGATGGATGATCAAAAGTCTTAGGGCAGCTACTCCAATAACCCAGAATCCAAGGAGAGGCCAAAAATCCAGGAAGAAGTCCCACTGCACACATACGTGATCATGATTCCTTCTGTCCGTCTCAGAAGGAACCAATGGACATTTCCTAAGGAAAGGGATACTTTGAGGACTGTTAGATACAAAGTCTGAGTTGACAGTTTATACCAACAGACCCAAAGTTTCAACATGACTTCCTTGTTAGGTTGGGGATGTATTAGGGACGTGGTAATAAATGGAATTTCTAGTTCAGTTCCAGCTCACAGAGGGTCCAGGGATACACATAATGGTGATTTCCTCAGTAAACATACTTGGGAGTTGACAGAACCCCCACATTGCTGTTAGAGTCTAGGATTTTACTCCCCTTAGAAGCTCATCATTTAGTCTGTTACTCTTTCATGGATACTCACAGACATCAAGAGACTCCAGGGTCAAAGAAAAACGACTTTATTATAGCACAACAAACAGAAGGAGCTTCATGTTTCTGTCAGTTCCCCCTTGCTCTCCAATTCCTACAGGGGTGATGAAGAGGGCCCCAGATGTATGTCTACATATGTAGTTGATTGCATTACAGGAAAAGATCACATAGCTTGGAGAACCTACCGTTTTCTTCATAGCAAGCAATAGGCAAAACTACTCATTGTCCTGCAGGGAGAAGTTACTTCATCTCTCAAAGTTGCTTGCTGCAAACACAACCCTGAGAAATCTACCAGATGGAAGTAGTCATGGCCTTACGTTATTGACATACCCAGCAAGAACATGCAAGGATACTCAGGCAGATTGCGTCTCCCAACTATCGGTTCTTGGGACTGTAGGGTAAGGGCTATTTTAGTGGGGAAGATCAAGTAGATGCCTTTAAAACTGCACCCCTTGCCCTATCCAAGAGAGTAAAAAAAAACACAATATCACACTCCAGGGAGCATGGCAGAGATCAAAACTTTCCTTAAAGACTTGACAAATGCAGGGGAGATGTTTCCCATCAGGTCTCCATTTATTCACCGGTCTGGTCTCAACAAAAGTGACAAAGATCTGGGTGGGCCACGGTGGCTCAGCGGGCAAGAATGCTCACCCGCTATGCCAGAGGACCCGGGTTTGATTCCCGCTGCCTGCCCACGCATTAAAAAAAATAAAAAGCAAAAAAAACCATGGAAAAGTAACAAAGATCTGAAGGGCGACAAACTCATCCAAACAGTAGCCCCAATTGCAGGAGCTGTGGTAGATGTGGTATTTTTTTTTCTAGAGCAGATTAACATAGCCTCAGGTATCTAACATTTAGTGAATAATCTGGAGAATACATTCTTATCAGTCTCTATTGATAAAGTCACATTCACATAGGTTGGAAATTTATGGGTAAGAGATAGTGGTGATTATAGCACAACATTATAAAAGTAGTTAATGTCACTGTATTGAACAATTAAAATGGTTAAAATGGCAAATTTTAGGTTGTATATATGTTACCACAGTCAAATAAAAACATACATGTTAAAAAAGAAAGTGGGTATACTTACACCAATGATGAGAACATACGCTAACTCTTACAATTAATACCAAAATAAGGACAAAATAAAGTGGAGAGAACAATAAACAGTCTAATTCCTGATTCTTGATTCTCTTCCTTTGATCTATATCTGATTTTCTGATCTATGGTCATGGTATATTTTTCCGTTTATTTAGGTGTTCTTAATTCTGTGATCAGTGTTTTGTAGTTTTTAGCATACAAATGTTGCCTATATTTTGTTAGGTTTATTCCTAAATATTTCATAGTTTTGGTACTATTGTACATTATACTTTAATTTTTTTCAATTTCCAATGAATTATTTGCTACTATATAGGAATACAATTGATTTTTGTATGTTACCGTGTATCCTGCCATCTTGCTAAATTCACTTCGTTGTATAGCACTTTCTTACATTCTTTAGGAATTTCTATGTAGATGATCATATTGTCTGCTGCAGATAACTCTTTGAATAGCGAGGCCTTAAACTAATATTAGACAAGGTTCTATTACTTGCACCGAAAGCATTTCTAACTTACACAGTGGTTGTACTTGGTTTCATCATGATTTGCTAACTTTTGACTATATGTATTGGCTCCCCAATATGACAGAAGATGATTTAGGTTACTTATAACTATCTGCGTTCTCTTTCTCTCAGCAACATTTCTGGCATTATAAATCTCAGACCTCTTCAGTACTATTCCGGGCATACTGGCTCCCTCTTCATCTGTTGCCTTCAGTGTATATTCTTGCTACAGTTTCCCTCTCCCTGCTTCATCAGTCAGTCAAAACCATCTCTTCACCTGTGTTTGTCTTCCAAAAATTTGAGGATATTTCTTGTTGCTAATGGCTCTTGTGGAAGAATACTAGTTACCCCGAATTTCTTTTCCTTAGTACCAGAACTCCCTTATTATTATTTAAAAAATTTTTATTAATAAAACAAGTCAACATACAATATGAACATTCTTTTTAATCACATAGTTGTTTATTCATCATTATGATCGTTTATTAGAACATTTGCATCAGAAAAAGAAATAAAAAGAAAACAGAAAAAAAAATCATACATACCATACCCCTTACCCCTCCCTTTCATTGATCACTAGCATTTCAATCTACTAAATTCATTTTAACATTTGTTTATTGTATTTATTTTTATTATTTGTTTATTTTTAATCCATATGTTTTACTCATCTGTCCATAAGGTAGATAAAAGAAGCATCAGACACAAGGTTTTCACAATCACACAGTCACACTGCAAAAGTTATATCATTATACAATCATCTTCAAGAAACTTGGCTGTTGGAACACAGCTCTACATTTTCAGGCAGTTCCCTCCAGCTTCTCTGTTACGCCTTAACTAAAAAGGTGATACCTATTTAATGCTTAAGAATAACCTCCGGAATAACCTCTCGACTCTGTTTGGAATCTCTCAGCCATTGACACTTTATTTTGTCTCATTCCTCTCTCCCCACTTTCGGTCAAGAAGGTTTTCTCAATCCCTTGGTGTTGAGTCCCAGCTCATTCTAGGATTCTGTCCCATGTTGCCAGGAAGGTCCACACCCCTGGGAGTCATGTCCCACCTAGACAGAGGGAGGGTGGTGAGTTTGCTTGTCATTTTGGCTGAGAGAGAAGCCACATCTGTGCAACAAAAGAGGTTCTCTTGGGGGTGACTCTTAGGCCTAATTTTCAGTAGGCTTAGCCTATCCTTTGCGGGGTTAAGTTTCATATGAACAAACACCAAGACTGGGGGCTTGGCCTAGTGCTTTGGTTGTCCCCACTGCTTGTGAGAATATCAAGAATTCTTCACTTGGGGAAGTTGAATTTTCTCCCTTTCTCACCATTCCCCCAAGGGGACTTTGCAAATACTTTTTTATTCCGTAGAACTCCCTTATTTTAATTCAACATGTGGTCACCCAGAATGAAGTGTGTGTCTCTCCTCTTCCCCACTGGTAGGTGCAGCACTGTGGCTAAGTTTTGACCAATAGGATATAAGCAAAGGTATCCTTTGACTAAGAAGCATCTATAAAGGGTACACCTTGCTGCATTCTATTCTTGTTGTTGGCAGTGTTGTCAATTTACTGGCTAAAATTCCACCAGCAGCCATCTTGGATCATAAGGTGATCTCTTGGGATACAAACAAGGCCAGGCAAAAAATAAGGAGCCTGAGAAATCTAACAGTAGACGACCACCTCTGGATTTCTGGGACATAAGAAAGAAATCAATTTCTATCTTATTATGGATTTTTCTGTCATTCAAAGATGAACTTGATCTTTGCTTATAGAGCTCCCTCCACTTTCATTTTCTTTAACATTGGGTTTTTAATATCTTTTAAAAATTCCTTTACTATCATTTTAAGGAGGCTTAGGAAAAAGATTAAATTTATGGTCTGAGTAGCTATCTTGAATCTGAACTATAGATTATTCTTTAAAACAATTAAATATTATAAAAAAAACCATTAAGTTGGCAATGAGGGAATTCAAATAAAAGGAAAAGAGTAATCTACTCCCTGACATTCTACTACCTCACAAATTAACTGCTTTTCTAGTGGCCTTTCCAGATTTAATCACAATTTTGTTCTCTGCTTTTTCTATTTATCATCAGCATTTCCATAAGCTATCTAGTGCTTATGGAATTTAATTTAATTATAATTTTAAATAGCTGAATCCTATTTATTACGTATATGTATCACAATTTATTTAACCTCTCCTCTTCTTCTGTTTATTAAAAGATAAATTCTCAGCAGTGGGATTTGTGATACAAGAATTTGAACATTTCTCTAGTTATAGTAGAGAATTTCTGGGCAGTAACATTCATTTCTGTATAACACACCATCTAGCACACTGCTCTGAAGAACAGATTGAATTCAGATAGGTGAAGGAGTGAAAATTCAGATGGGGGGAAGCTAGAGTAACTCTGTTAGTTTGCTAGGGCTGCCATGACAAATACCACAGACTGGTTGGCTAAAACAACAGGAATTTATTGTCTCACAATTGTGGAAGCTGGAAGTCCAAAATCAAAGTATCACCAGGCCATGCTTACTCCTCAGAGAGTGTTGCATTCTAGAAATGACTTACTGGCAATTCTCAGTATTCCTTGGCTTGTCGATGAATCTCTGCCTCCATCACATGGTGATCTCTCACTCCTTCTCTGTCTTCTCCTCTGGTTTTGAATAACTGACTGCATCTGAATTGCCTCACTCATAAGGACTCCAGTTGTATGGAGGAAGGCCCACCCTGATTCAATCTGGCCTCATCTAAATAAGACTTTCAAAGATCCTATTTGAAGGTCCACATGAGTCCTCACCCACAGGACAGGAGGTTAAGACTTGAACGTGTCTTTGTGGGAGACACAATTCAATCTATCACAGTAACGATGTTTCATGGCTATGAATATGACCATAGTTGGAGGAAGGGGAGGTGAGAGAGGAGACGTGGGTAGACTAGGAGATAGGGAAATAAGGAGACCACTTTGAAATTATTGCAGTGTTCCAGAGATGAGGAGATAGATGACACAAAAAAATTCAGATTAATTGTGGCAGTAGTTGGGTTCAATATGCCTTCTCTCAACTTCTTCAAAAATGTCCAAAGAAACAAAATAAAAAGTTGTATAGATACACAAAAAACCACAAATTGGTAATGACAGTATAAGTTTAGAAAGGAAAGGTTAGGTTCTTTCTCCTAATTGCTTCCTGATTTGGTTGGGCTGAGAAACTCTCTTCTGACCCCGAGTGCATCTAAGAAAAGACGAATCACTAACTCACCATCTGTCCAGCCATCTGCCTTACTCCAGAAGGTAGGGACTGTACTGGCTAGGTAAAAAGTCATTTCACATCCACAGGGGAATGACCCTTTTCTAGGAAGGCCATTAACTTGGGGGAGGTAAGGTGGTCAAAGAAGACTTTGGCCATAATTCTAATGCTTAATTTTTCACAAAGAGAATCTATTTAGATATTACTCATGGATTTGAAAATATCACTGGGCAAAGTAAGGCCTATAAATATTTGGGTACACATTACTACATTTTCCACTAATCTTTGACCCTTACAATTTTTCCTGGCTTTCTTACCCATCTTGGGTAGAATACTCTTTTTAACTCATTTTGCATCCTGTCTCAGAGTAATACCCTTCACAAGGCTCAGGCAGAGACTTCAGGAATTGAAGGTATTTTGCCATTAAAACCTCTGTTCTGGTTTCCCCTGTCATAGCTGTATCTGTCAGACTCTGTGGGGTGGATTACTAATTGGGGTGCCTGGCCTTGGTCCAGTTCTTATTTCTTCCTTCTGTCTCCATTGGTGACATAACTGAAGAGTGCTTTCTGGTCCTATAAGGGTCACTTCCACACAATCAAACTCTGAGAGAAACAGCACTCCAGAGGAGTCCAGCTACCCCAGCCACTGCATCTCTCACTGTGCATACAACCATCACTTTAGGAATCAGTCATCTGCCTCTGAGAGAGCAATTTCAAAAGTTTTCATGTGAACCAGAAACTCCTCTCAAAGGGCCAACATCTCTAGCAGAATAAATACTGTATTTAGGCCAAAATCCAATATTTAAGGCATAAATAGGATTAAAAACAATTATATAATGTATTTTTATCACAATTCCCCAAGAAGACAAAAGGAGATGGGCTTAGGTTTGGAATTGCTAAAAGGAAGAACCTTCTCAAAATATAGAGTATATATTAGAACAGGTTATTAGAGATGGCCTTCCTCGGAGCTCTTTAAAAATAGAATGTGCAGTCATTCTTCTTGAATTGTTTGGCTGCAAACCTGTTTGGAAGCAAGAACTGAAACAAATGCTCTCCTGAGGTCTCCTCTGGTTTGTTTGATCTACAATTTCTGACAACCCTTACCCCCCCACCCCGACCCCCCACCACTGTCTTTATCCCAGGTCAGCATGGCATGGCAGAGATGTGGAGGCTGATGGAAAGGTGGATGATGGTGGTGACATGTGGCATTACTTCACCATGGGTATTGAGAAGCAATGATTACAGTGCTCCATCAGTCCACCAACTGAGCAGTTGATGTAAGCAGGCGGTACAGTATAATCCTTCAGTTATTTCTAGAATCTGGATGAATCAGTCAATGCGTTCCTGAACAATCAAGGAAAATAAATACCCCACCTACGAAGGTCTATGGTAAAGCTGTGATTCCAATTCTGAAGATATCAATCAGAATACAACAAAAGCCATTCTTTTCTTTACACTCCCACAGGATGTCTGAATCTTATTCAAAGTCTAGTACATATGACATTTTTAAAAAGTGTTTTGTCTGTGGAGTACATTTATTGGAAAATCTATGGGATATGTGTAAACTGGCATGAATCTCCTCATACACAAATCAGGTTTGCAGGAAATGTGCCGTACTTTATTTTTCTGTAATTTAATTTCTCTTTTGAGTGGCAGATACTAAATCATAGTCAATTCAAGGTCCCCATTGCTCTTTTCCTCATGGAAAAGACATCTGACATCTGGGGGCTTCCAAAGTGCCAGGGTGGGAGTGGGTGGGGTCTTGGCATTAGCTGCCGAAATGTTCTGATTTCTCTGTCATTGGCCCAGGTAGCTGTTATGTTGTCTCTTCTCCCGACTGCAGGATCTTTCCAGATATACTCTCTTTCTGAATTTGCATGCTTCCCTTGTCAATCCTGGACTGAAGAAAACTAGAGAGGGGGCAGGTGCTCCTGCCCCAGGTATGTGTTACTCCCTTACCACACTGAGGTCTGAGGGGATGCTTTGAGACTGCCTCTGTCCCACTGCCAAGCACACAATCCTGATATTTCTTCAGTGCTCTCGCCACACTGGGTTAGGAGGACTCCAGGATCTTGAAACCTCCCTGGACTTTATTTGGAGATGCAGCATAGGTTTCCTCTGCCCTTGGATTCCTCAAACTCCTACAGTCTGAGGGGAGATTGGGGAAGGACCCTGAACCCTTCCTCAGGAACCCACCAGTGTCTAAATCATCTTCCCCTGTGATTCTGTCTCTTCATCCTTCTAGTCCAAGTAAATTTCATCTAGTCTCAGGGATGGTACTTAATAGATCTTCCAAACTGTTCATATTCTGAGATCTTCAAGGTTCAGGCTTCGCATACTCAAGATCCTTTACTGCTGTTACAGTCTTTCCCTGAGATAATTAATGCCTCATAGTATGAATGAGGTATAAAGGAACTACCAGGAATTAGAAACATATCTGTTAATGTATCAAAATATGGTGCCACTGTACTACTCTTTGATAATAAGAGGTACTGAGAGGTGGATTTCGGTCTTAGGTGAGAGAACCTGCACCTCTTCTTGTTCTCAGAGGCAACGTGTAGAAAGTGTCCAGTTCTTTCTTGTCAGCCAGCATGATTTTAGGGCTCACTGTGTTCTCAGGTGCTATTACTACAAGTGTTTTTCATCTGCACCTGGAAAAAACTTTCCCAGGGAAAGGAGAGACCATCTCCTTCAGGGTTTGAGTTACAGCCTGGACGCCTAAAGCTTGAGAGGGAGTCTGTGTTAGTTTGAAGCCGTTATGCAACCCACAAAAGGTCAGTTTCTTTTATCCCATTACTGTGGGTGCTGACCTGTTGTGGGTGGGACTTTTTGGTTGTTATTTTAATTGAGATGTGACCCACCCCATTTAAGGTGGGTCTTCTTTTCACTGGAGTCCTTTGTGAGAGGATAAAAGGCAGAAAAGGCCCAGAGACTCAGAGAAGCCCCAGAGAAGCTGAGGGACAAGAACTCATCCATAGAAGCTCAGAGAGAACCAGAAGCTGAACCAGAAGCTGAACACGACAAAACCTGGAAGCGAAGGGCCAGCAGATGTCGTCCATGTGCCTTCCCATGTGACACAGGTTTCCCGGATGCCAGCAGCCTGTCTTCAGAGTCAAGGTATCGTCCTGCTGACATCTTAATGTGGGCATTTTCATGGCCTTAGAAGTGTAAATTTGTAAGCTAATAAATCCACATCGTAAAAGCCAACCAATTTTGGGCAAACTGCATTCTGGCAACTTTAGCAAACCAAAATAGTCTCTGAGAGGGTGCGTGACAGCTACCCACTTACCCTCAGATTGGGAAACTGGAAAGAAAAAGTAGAAATAAGCAAATCTCCCCTATCTTGGAAATTAGTTCTTGCAACAGATTGCGTTAGCACTTGAAATCACTGCCTTAACTACTAAAATTGATTAAATTAGCAGCTCTGTATTTTGCCAAGACTTTTATAGGCTTTTTCCCTCTTCTTAACAAATTAAAGCCTGGCTTAGAGAGGGATGTAGTAGACTGGAGACATTTCTCCTCCTGTCACTGAATGCGAGGAGCACTAGTGTGGCAAGCTTTTGACGGCTGTTAAAAAGAAAAACTTAATTCTTGATTACTACTCCTTATGTGTCTTATTCCAGGATTGCAGTATGGGTGAGTGGGAGGGAAACTGATGTAACAGTAAAGAGCTTCATAAACATTTGTAATTGGGAGTTTTTAAATCACTGCTTCACAGAAGCCTATTATTAAATGAAATAGAATGATTTCATTTCAAATGTAATGCTGGATCTTTGATAGTATGCTAATGAATTGAATAAAGTATTTCATGATATAAATGTCAGACCAAATGCAAACCAACAGATTTAGAGCAAAATTTTTAATTCTAATGCATTTTGTAATAAAACATAATAACTGTTCACAATGCTATTAACTATTCAAAAAGATAAACATTCCACAAAAACCAGAAAAGGTGTAATGTTCAAGTTAAGTAATGCAAAAGGGAGCAGTAGGGTGGTGAAGAAATGTTATTATTTGACGTTCACAGTGATATTGTAATCTCGACTTCAGATTTAAATGAGGGTTCTTGTGAGGTGCAGCCAGGCATCAGTGGGTCTGGGTTCCAAGGCCAGCCCCCCAGCCAGTCAACTCTAGAAGCCCTGAGGACGTTCCCCAAGCACCAACCAGGGCCAGAGCTGGTGGCGGTAGCCAAACTTCTGAGCAAGAAAGAGCAGAAACTCTTGCAAGAGACCAAGCACTTGCTGCAGGAAGAGAATGAGGACTTGAGGAAACCTGCAGAGAATGAAATAATTTTGCATCAGAAAGAAATAATTCTGGAGAGGCTATTCTGGAAGCTACTCTTACGCAAGCTTCAGCTAGATATTGCTAATTGCCACAGTTTGCCAACCCCCAACCAACACCTTTCCTGTTAGCCCTAAAGAACACCCAGGGCTGTATCCGAGATGCTACAAAAGTTGTACTTACTAAATTTACTTTTCAGAAACCTAAAGCCATCAGATGGTGCTTAGGCCAGAGAAGTCCTGAAACCTAGAGGTGCCAGTCTCTCCAAGAACATCAACCTGTTCTATGCCCCCTATTCCAAATTGTCGACACCCCTTTACGACATGGAAAAAGTTAGAATGGGCATAACCCAAATATCTCTGAAGAATGGGAGAAGGATCAAAGGGTAAGGAGGAGTCATAAGAGAGTAGTTAGTATACATTGTATAAATATGATTTTTAATTTCTTTTTGGCATTTTCAAAATCTTCTGTAATGAGCACCTATTTATTTTACATTGAACAAATGAATTAAAACTCTACTTTTACAAGGAGCTAATTATTTCCCACACTGTCACTTGTGTTTATTAAGTACATTTTCTTTCTTTTACGCCCTCACAATTGTTCGAATAAGTGGTATAAGCAAAAATTAAATGCTGCAGTGCATGCGGAGATGCTTCAATATGCTCCGTAGACATTATCAGGAAGCAGGTATCAGGACGAGGATCAAACACACTTTGGTCTTCAAAGTAATAAAGATACTGACTAGTCATAATTTCAGCTTAACTGTCCTCCCCCTGTGACTAGATTGCCTTGCCTTTGAACTGCCCACTGGAAAGAGTCAGGTGTGCAAAAGCTCAGATCTCTCTAAGGTTGACAACTGCTTCCCCTCACAGCATTTCATTTTACATAATGATTTGAATGCAGGAATGTCAGGGCATAAAGTGGTAGGGAAATATAAGGTGCTAAAATAAGGTAGAGCAATCCAGTTAAAAGCCTGTGGGGTTGCTTGTTGATTGCTGAGTTTCCTGCAGATTTTATCTGTAGACCTAGTGAATTCTACCAATGAGGAAAGCGATAGAAATCTGAACAGTTAGGATCAAAAGGAGAGGATGTCTTTGATCATCTATTTGACTGAAAGTAATAGTCACAATTGACTTGAATATTTTATAAGTTATAAACTTATCCCAAACAACTCTTTCTCCTCTACTTTTAATGCAAATGTTGGCATTGGTTTACAAAGAAGTTTGTGGAAGAGCATTAGGAAAACAATTATGTATTTGCCTGGTCCACTTCCATATTGGAGTGAAAAAGAAAAATGTCGGGTTGGAAATCATGAACTCTGTAGACACTACCAAGGCAGACAGATTCATGAATTAGTTACTTTCAAGTGGCCCTTAATTACCATGTTTATAAGAATAACTATTTCTTCAAGCCCTGTTGGCCTTAGCTGTGTACTCTCAGTTATATCACTATTTTATCAAACTTGTATTTAGAGCTTTAGAGGCAATCTCTAGTGCCATATCTCAAAGGGCATCTTTAAATTTTTATAAATCAATGGTTAAAATGAATCACCAAAGATTGTTTCAATGAGAGGAGACTTGGGTAATCATTTAAGCTGTTAAGCAAAAGAAAAATCCAATGTATACAGCAAGGTGTAATGTAGAAACCATAGAAATCTAGGTTCCCCGGACAAAATGAACCTTGATGGGTGCTCCAGCTTGAGAATATTCAATATCATATATCCCTGGTAGCCTGCCCCAAAGACTTGCAATTTACTAACCCCTTCGTGTCTGTCATAGTCCCTGTGCTAGGACTAACTTATCAAGGCAGCAAGGAGGGAATGGCTGGGCTGGGATAGCGGCTGAATGAGAAGCTTCCTAGGCCTGGAACGTGAGCAGAAATGAATACTGGTGCTCAGGATCTGGCATATTAGGAGTGGGCTGCAGAGTACTGGGTAGAACATAGGCCCAGGTAGATGCAGGTGTGAGGGCAGAGAACAAAGAAATGGTCGAGTTGAGTTGAACAATGGGCTTAGCTGTAAGGAAGCTAAGAGCAGGAGACCTAGTAGTCAGAAATGGGTAGAGAGTTGGGATGGATAAACAAAGACAAAAGTCAGGACCAATTCCTCCTCTGTAAAAGTGTGATGTTGATAGAGCCTACCTCAAGAAGGTTTTGAAAAATTAAAAGAGATAATGTCTGGGGGAAAAAAGTAAGGACCGGGTAACCAGAAATGGATCCAGAACAAGAAGCATAGAAAAAGCAAGCAGGAAACAGGAATGGATGTCCAGATTCTTCAGTGGCCCTTTATGTGTCCTCTTAAGCAGTGTCTAGAACATTTATTTTTAAAATCTTAGCATATACTAATAACAACAACAGTTACAGTTTATTAAGCACATGCAGTTTACCAGGCACTAGGCAAGGTGCTTTGTATATATTCTATGCCATTTTGAAATAATAGTTATATGAGGAAGGTGTTTCCTTCATTCCCATTTAACAGATGGTGAGGTGAGCTGTAGTTCCAATCCATTACTGGTGATAAAATATGCTAAGTGAAAACTCAGACTGTAAAATGCCAAGTTTAATATCCTAAAGATCATTTCTCATGTAATAGCTTTCTTTTTCCCAAGAGCTACCTCTACATTTTAATATGTTTATCTGAGATAAATCAGAATATGTGGTCAAGAAAAAGAAGGTAAAAATTGCCTATAATTCTATCTCCCAGAGATAATTTCTGTTAGTATTTTAATGGATGCCCTTTCATATGTTTTCCTTGCATAAATTTGAGTGCACTTTCAAATGCTTTGAAAAGAAACTGTGTCAAGAATTTCTCTATTAGTGTTGCTTATGGCACATAGGATAGAATAAATTTTAAAATTGGCATTTATTCCAAATTTTTCCGTATATTTTTAATAGAATTTTTAACTAAAAATAACTAAAAAAATATTTATTTCCCAAATATCTTTACTTACTTCAAGAAATGTGACGTACAGTTTATCATGACATCTTCCTGCTCTTCATTCCTGGCAAACCTCCCCAAGAGAAACTAAACAGTCATTAACAAATCTTTAAGTACCCTCATGTAAAAAGTATTAATCCTTCATCAATTACAAAAACCCAAAGCAACAGTGCAATCTTAGACCACCCTGATGCCATTTGTGCTATGTGTCATGTATAGGAAATGTTGATTTCTAGTTTTTAATTGCTTACTATTCTAAGCATCAAGGCTCCTATAGTTTATTGTTATATGTTTTCTCATTTTAATAAACATATATTTTATACCTGATTTCATCTTTGAAATTGTGCATTCTTGCTCTTAAAAGGTGCCGCCAACACCTTGTAGATTTTTTGACTATCCAAAGCCTGAATCTATTCCAGCTGTGAAATAAGAAGACAACGTACATCAATTCAAAATGATCCCAAAGGTGTCTGATCTTCAAGGATGGCAGCTGTCTGACCTCCATTTTGCTTCTTGCACATATTAGCATCCTGCTCCTGCTCTCTGTCAACGGGAAAATGTTACAAGACATAGAAGTTGAGTTCATTGAAACATAAATCACTTTTTCTCTATTGATGATAGTGAATGTCTAGGCATGCCAGATTTCTCATTTACAAATACAGGATACCCAGTTAGTTTGTATTTCAGATGACTATTTCATAGGACATACTTGTATTAAAAATCTTCTGTTACTCAGGAATTCAAAACTTTTTTCAGAATCCTGGGAATTTCTCAAAAATAGTCCCATTGCATGAGGATTATGTTTCATTGATCTCTCTCTCTTTCAAACTAGAGCAGTTCTCAGATCAATGACAGTGGTGATGTGTGCTAACAGCAGTGGCTCTTCTTAACCTTTCTGGGAAATAAAAATCTAATGCCACTTATGGATCTTCTTCCCAGAAAAATGCAGAAAACCAAAACACACTTTGCACACAATTTCAAGGCCATAAAACTCAGTGGTAGAAAAGGTCCCTTCCTGCACTCCCACATGTAAAGCTCCTTGTTAATGTAATGCTCTATGATTTACAAAGTGCTTTTGTCTTCACAACAGCCCTATAGTAAAACTAGCTCATTTTATAGGTGAAGAAGCTGAGGCCTGGGTCTGGTAAGATTACATGCCTAGGACTTATGGCCAGGATCAAATCTGGTCAATCAAACGCATTTCAACTCCTGAGCTCTTTTGCCACCCCCGCCTGCCTCATATATCTTCCTTCTTATAATGTTCTTTTTGCTGCAAGCATATTGGATGGAAATCAGAGTGATAGAGTGAAACGGGCATTCGGGGGGGGGGTGGTGGGAGGCGGATGACACCGCCCTGAAGAGGAGCACCAGGTGTAGGATGGACTCTCTGATGTCTGGTCTGGGAGGGAGCAGCCATCCTCTAGCCATTTGCCAGCACAAATCAGATGCTGCTGGTCAGGCAGGATACCTTTCTTGTCTTCAGTTTTGGCGTTGGCATTCTCAGTGATGTGGCTCAGCTCCACCTTGAGGATGATGGTCTTGCCCATCTGAGTTTTCGCAAAGACCTGTATCTCTGCATCTGCCTCTTGGTCGCCTCATTGGAAAAAAAGAGCCTAGGCTTCACCTTTTTTTTTGTATTGTGAAATATAGCATGTATATGAAAAAACAATAAATTTCCTAGTACATTTTAACAAGTAGTTATAGAACACATTTTAAAGTTTGGCATGGGTTATAGTTCCACGATTTTTCATTTTTTCTTCTAGCTTCTTCAAGACACTGGAGACCAACAGAAATATCAACATAATGATTCAGCACTCACACTAGTTTGTTAAACCCTATCCTCTCTGTTATATTCCTCTCTCTCTTTAAATAACATATATACATAAAAGCAATAAATTTCAAAGTATATCACAACAATTAGTTGTAGGACAGATTTCAGAGTTTGGTATGGGTTACAATTCCACAATTTTAAGTTTTCATTTCTAGCTGCTCTATGGTACTGGAGGCTGAACAAAATAAATTAGTATAGTGATTCAGCAGTCATACTGATTCATTAAACCTAACCTTCTCTGTATAACTCCACCATCACCTTTGATCTTTCTCCCACTCTTTAAGGGTATTTGGGCTATGCCCATTTAAAATTTTTCATGTTGCAAGTGGCTATTGATAATATGGGATAGGGGGATGGAAATAGTTGATGTTCTGGAGAGGCTGACCCCTCTGCATTTTAGGACTCATCTGGTCCAGCGACACATCTGGAGGTTGTAGGTTTTGGAAAGTTACCCTAGTGCATCGAACCTTTGTAGAATCTTATTTAATGCCCTAGGTATTCTTTAAGATTGACAGGAATGATTTTGGTTGGGGTTTGGCAAGTTATGATAGGTAGCAATGTCTAATTGAAGTATTCATAAGAGTGGATCTCCAGAGTAGCCTCTCAACTCTATTTGAATTCTCTCAGCCACTGATACCTTATTTGTTGCACTTCTTTACCCCCTTTTGGGCAGGATGGAATTGTTGACCCCATGGTGACAGGGCCAGACTCATCCCTGGGAGTCATCTCCCATGCCGCCAGAGAGACTTTCATCCCTGGATATCATGTCCATGTAGAGGGGAGGACAATGGTTTCAGTTGCAGAGTTGGGCTTAGAGAGAGTGAGGTCACATCTGAGCAACAAAAGAGGTCCTCCGGAGGTGCCTCTTAGGCATACAGGCTTCACTTTTACCATTGTCCTTTGGCTGAGTTTAGAGGAGGCAGAACCAGTTGTGCGGCACCCCACTCAGAGACTATCAATCCTGCTCAGATCTCCTCAGATGCTTTCTATAGGAGCAAAGGGCTTAGAGCTAATACCTGGAAGCTGTTTTTCCCCAGGACCTGGACTTAGAGAGAAGCTCTTTCTTTGAAGTTCAAGAGAGGAAGATCCTGGGTTCCACATCCAGGTACTTAAAAGGGAAATTAACTAAATTCCTATGCCAAAAGCTATATTCTCTTTTATCCTTACTTAGAACCACTAGGTACAGACTGAGACCTAATTAATAACCTTAAGTCAAAATAATGTGTCATCTCTGTGTTTTCCCAACTGGGGAAAATTTCTAACATAATGCCAGCAAACCAAATGGTAATGTCCCACCAGCACAGTGCAGTTTCCAAAAGAAGTCAAAAAGAAAAAAACTGTTTTACCTTAATTCATTGTTTTCTGAAAGCAAAGCTCCTTTACAATAAAATCAGCTCTGTTTAAAAAAACATATACATATGTGAACTATTCTGAAAGCATGCAAAGATACCCATGGATACGTCTGTGAAATTTGTCTCCATCCTCTCCTTATTACATACTGCCCCTGCTTCTAAAGCCTAATGCTTTCTTTCCTAGTCTCAAAGCAGGGAAGCATATGAAAGTTGCCCTTTATACCTATTGATTGTCAGGTTATATTCCAGTTTGCTTATTAGCTCACAAATGATTAATTATCAAGATACTTCTAAGTGTTCAGCACCAGTTAGCCATTGGGAATACAATTGACAAGGCATAAACCTTGCCCCCAAGGAACTTAGAACCTCCTGAACTAGACAGATAAGCAAAGAAGCAATTACAATTCATTCGTATTATTTATTCATTAAGTTGCTGTGGGTTCTGGGAATATAGCAATGAACAAAACAGATGGAAATCCTTGTTTTTATGGAACTTACATTCTAGTGGGGAGAAACAGACCAAAACACATCAATAAGTAATATTGATAGTGATAGGTGGTAGATGCTATGGAGGGAAAAAAAAAAAGAAGTAGGAAAGAGGGACAGAAAGTGAAGGGGCAGAGATGGAATTCACTTTTAAATTGGGTGATTAGGGAAGGCCTCCTTAAGGAGATGACATTTGAGCAATACCCTGATGGGGGTGAAGGAGGGAGCCATTGTAGTATCTGGAAGAGAAGAACTTCAGGAAGATACCCCAAGTGAAGGCTTGTGAGGTTGGAGCAGCGCGAGCAGTAGTAGAGATGAGGTTAGAGAAGTGAGAGCTGTGGTGGGTGGGCAGAGAGCAAAGTACTTACCTAAGGTCGCTGGCTTTAAAATATTTTTTTATTGTGAAAAATAACACATGTACAAAAATGCAATAAATTTCAAAGCACACCACGACAATTAGTTATAGAACAGATTTCAAAGTGTTTAATTCTAGCTCCTCCAAGATACTGGAAACTAAAAGAAATATCAATATAGTGATTCAGCAGCCATACTCATTTGTTAAATCCTATCTTATCTGTTATAACTCCTCCTTCTCCTTTGATCTTTCTCCCAGTCTTTAGGGGTATTTAGGCTATGCCCATTCTAACTTTTTCATGTTTAAAAGGGCTGTCAATAATATGGGAGAAGGGAGTGTAACTAGTTGATGTTTTGGAGAGGCTGGCCCCTCTGGGTTTCAGAATTTATTTGGCCTAGGAGCTCTGAGGTTGTAGGTTTCTGGAAAGTGATCATAGTACACGGAACATTTGTAGAATCTCACATAGAGCCCTTGGTGTTTCTTAGGATTAACAAGAATGGTTTTGATTGGGGGTTGGCAATATCTAGCTGAAGCTTGCCTAAGAGTACCCTCCAGAGGAGCCTCTCAACTTTATTTGAACTTTCTCAATCACTGATACCTTATTTGTTACCATTCTTTTCCCCCTTTTGGTCCGGATGGCATTGTCAATCCCATGGTGCCAAGGCCAGGCTCATCCCTGGGAATCATATCCCACGTTGCCAGGGAGACTTTCACTCCTGGATGTTTATGTCTCATGTAGGGGGGAGGGTAATTATTTTACTTGCTGAGTTGGGCTTAAAGAGAGAGAGAGAGAGGCCACATTTGAGCAACAAAAGAGGTTCTCTGAAAGTAATTCTTAGGTATAACTTTAGGTAGACTTAGTTTCTCCTCTACACAAATAAGTTTCACCAGAACCAGCTTCAAGATCAAGGGCTTGGCCTATTGACTTGGGAGTCCATAATATTTGAGACAGTATCAGGGTTTCCCCGGTGGTAAAATCTAATAGCTCCATATTTTTTCTCCCATCCCTCAAGGGACTTTAGGGTGCTAGCTTTTACTTTGCTAAAGATGGGAAGTTATTGGAGGGTCCTGAGTAGAAGAGGGTCATGATCTGATTTTGATCTTTAACGAGATCACTCTGGCTGCTGAGTGTGTGAAGAATGAACCACAGGGGAAGAAGGAACAAGGGCAAGGGCAGAGTGACAAATTAGGAGGCCATTACAAAATACAATGTGATAGGTGCTAACATGTTATGTATGGGGGTGTGGATATGCCTAGCGGAGCACTGAACCCCAACTGTGGGAGGGTGCTCTGGGGGTCAGGGATGGTTTCCTAGGGTCAGTACTATTTAAATTGAATCCTGAAGGTGGTGTGAAGTTACTTTTCCCCAAGATTCATCATGCCAAGTTCTCTGAGCTCTTATACATGCTGTTTTCTCTCTTTGGAATGACATCTCCTGCACCTGTCTATTTCACCACCCAGTAAACGCAGACTCATTCCCTGAGGTAGCCACAAGTCAAGTCCTCTGTGAAGTTTTCCCTGTTCCTCTTCCAAGGAAAGAGTGAGATGTGAAAATATCCCAGGCAACCTAATAATTTGGTGCCTCTCTGAAACAATACATTTAAAATATTTGTTCAACATTTATTAGGTGAGATTAGGAGAGACCAATTTCTTTATCATATTGTAAGAAATGTTCAACCACTTTCACTGGCTGATGAAGAGTAAAAGTTCTGGAAAAAATAAATCTCAATGTAATTCTTGTTCTCATTTGTATTCTGTTTAGCTATTTACTAAATCAGACTACTAGGGAGACATACCAAAGGATTTAAAATTTAGACTTTGTTCAACAGTTTAAAATTCATTCCAGAAAAAACAGCTTGGTGCTATGCATGATTTGATTTCAGAATTTCAGTTGACTTCATCTGCAGCTGCTCATGGCAAAACTAATCAAAAGATATAGGTCAGCTCTAGAAAGGAGTTTTTGTTTTGTTTTTCAAATGTCCACCTGAATGCATTTTCTTCTTTGGTGGAAGGAGAACTAAATTAAATTATCTTTTACTAGGAAGGTAAGGAGTCTTGGACCCGAGTTAATAGCACATCTCTGGTTTTCGTGACACCCTGTATGTATTGTTGCCTGAAACAGGTGCCTGACTTTCTCACTCCTTCATACACATTGCCTACAGAACTATACGCTCCTTTTAGCCTTCTACAGCCCCCTGTCTTAATTAGAGGTAGGATTTATCATGTTATAATTGTTTTTGCAGCTATGTCCTCTACCAGACTATGACCTTGTTGAGCTCAGAGACCTTACTGTCTTCATGGTGCCTAGTAGGTCCTCAATAAATAAATGAACAAAATGCCATGAGTAGCTAGGAAAGATCAACAGGCACTAGGCTGGCATAGGGGATTTCTGTGAAGATCCTGAAGTCTCATTGGGTACAGTCTTCTAGGTGATGGTCAGGAACACTGAACAAACTTAACTTGCTGTTTTAGTTTCCTAGCTGCTGGAGTGCAATATACCAGAAATGGAATGGCTTTTAAAAAGAGGAATTTGATAAGTTGTAAGTGTACAGTTCTAAGGCTGAAAAAATGTCCCAATTAAAACAAGTCTATAGAAATGTCCAATCTAAGGCATCCAGGGAAAGATACCTTGGTTCAAGAAGGCCGATGAAGTTCAGGGTTTCTCTCTCAAGTGAGAAGGCACATGGCTAACACAGTCAGGGTTTCTCTCTCATCTGGAAAGGCACATGGCAAACATGGCATCATCTGCTAGCTTTCTCTCCTGGCTTCCTGCTTTGTGAAGCTCCCCGGAAGGCGTTTTCCTTCTTCATCTCCAAAGTTCGCTGGCTGGTGGACTCTCTGCTTCTTGTGGCTATGTCATTCTCTGCTCTCTCAGAATTTCTTACATTCTCCAAAATGTTTCCTCTTTTATAGAAATTCCGTAAACTAATCAAGACGCACCCGAATGGGTGGAGACACATCTCCACCTAATCCAGTTTAACAACCAATCTCGATTGAGTCATATCTCCAGGGAGATGATCTAATTACAGTTTCAAACATACAGTACTGAATAGGGATTAGGAGAAATGGCTGCCTTTACAAAATGGGATTAGGATTAAAACGTGGCTTTTCTAGGGTACATACATCCTTCCAAACTGGGACACTTGCCAAAAATTGAAAGGATTTAGTCACACATTGGCTATTTTATTGGCATATATACACCAAATACTCATCATCTCTAATTTGATAGAAAGCATAATTAACTGCAGTCCAGGCACTGACCTAGAATCTTTAAACACTTTATAAATTAATTATCTTTAACAACCCAATGAGGCAGGTGTTATTAGCCTCCATTTTTAGGATAAATAACTAAAGTCAGAAAGGCCAAGTAAATAGTCTATGATCCCTGAGCCAAGTAAATTGGAACTGACCTTTGAATTTGCTTCTTTCTTCCACAACTCCTATCATAGGTACACATTACATATCGCAAAATAGAGGTACAAGGAACAAGGAACACTCAAGCATTACGTTAATTAGAACTTTCATGTGATTTTCCAGAAATTCAAGATTAATTCTCTCTAGCCTCAACCTTGAAATTGAAATACAGTAATGTTAAACACAAAGATATTATCTTGATTTCCCCCCAAGGAATCACCCTCTCTTTTCCACACAGTGAGCATTAACAATTAATGGGAAATGCTTTCCAAACCATATAGCTTCACTCTTAATATTAATGATGCCCATGAAACATAGAAACATCTGTTCTGTAATGTGATAGCTATTAAGGCATACTTAAGTGCCAAGCTTTCTCTCTCACTTAGACAAGTCAAAGCTTTAAGCAGTTGTCCTCTGGAGTTATCTAAAGAGCAAGGATTTCAAGAAAATATGAGAAAGGCAGTTTTAGACTCAACTGATTTCAAGGAATATTAGTTCATTTTATCATGGCTGAAAGCACATAGTAATTTTCAGTGAAATAAAGTCAGTTTTAAATGGTTGACATATCTTTGTAGGAAGATGACTACAAGGCAGACTTAAAACTGAATAAGATTAGAAAAGCTCAAAAGGTGACGGATGGCAACCTAAGAAATTTGACTGAAGAGTTGGGCACAATTAAGGTGGCCTGTGAATACCACTATCAGGCATCAGGTCTGGAATGAAGTTCATAGTTAGGGAAGAAGACTTTTACTCTGCTTGTAAAGAGAATATGGTAATAAAAAAGAGTGTGGTCTGCTTGGGTCTCTGATAGCAGAATTGATTTAGTGGAGACAGTACCTTCACCAGGATTTCCCACTAGTCAGCAATAAAATTTGTTGTGATAAATTAGCTGTTGTGTTGGTTTATATTCATACCAGTATGGCTAACATGCGCTAGTCTCTGTATATACCAACAAAACTTAGTTTCTGGACCAACAAAGCTGAGGACCAGACCTTAAAAATGGTAATTACATACGAGTACCACCACCCAGACTTCCCCAGCTGACACTACTTCAGGCTGCAACAAACACAAGATTAACATACCAGCCGCCACAACTACAATAATGGCAACTAACAATTGTCAAGCACTTATCAAATGTCGGGCAGTCTTCTAAAGCTCTACGTGTGGATTATTCCATTGAGTTCTCACAGCAACCACATGAAGTAAAGGGAAAAGAAAACCTGATGTACAAGAGATGGTGTCACATGTGCTAGATCAGATGAGTAGTGGAGCCTGGATTCTAACCTTGGTAGGCTTACTACATTCGTAATCACTCCTGGATTGGGGGAATGGGAGGGAAAGGAATGTATATATTTAAATAAGGTTTTCAAGCTGGGGTTCTTTTGTTCTTTTGGTTGCAAGATATACTTCACTCAAGCTAGTTCAAATGAAATGGTGGGGAGGACTCACCCTAAGCCAAAGAAGGTTCTCTCCTCTCATAATACCTTGAATTTATCCCTATCATTGCATTCACTACAGTGCATTATAATTATCTTCTTAAATGTTTACTGTAATTACCCCACTTGAAAGGGTAACTTTGTGATTTCTGTTTCTTTTATTTGCTACTATATCTTTGGTGTAAACAGTAGAGTCTGACAAATGGTAGGTGCTTAAGAAATATTTGTTCAAGTGAATAAAAAAATTATTTACAGAGTCCTCTTAGGGGAATGATGAGAGGAAGGAAGGGTTTGGCTTCCCAATTTGGAGAATTCCTGATGTTCTCGCAAGTAGTGAGGGTGGCTGGATCAGTGGGCTGAGCCCTCAGTCTTGGGATTTGTTCATATGAAACGTACACCCGCGAGAGATGGAGTAAACCTACTTAAAATTAGGCCTAAGTGTCACTCCTAGAGAACCTGTTTTGTTGCTCGCTTGTGGCCTATGTCTCTCCAGCCAACACAACAAGCAAACTCACTGCCCTCCCTCTCTCTACCTGGGACATGACTCCCAGGGGTATAAACCTCCCTGGCAGCATGGGACAGAAATCCTAGAATCAGCTGGGACTCAGCATCAAGGGGTTGAGAAAACCTTCTCAACTGAAAGGGGGGAAAAAGAAATGAGACAAAATAAAGTGTCAGTGACTGAGAGATTTCAGACAGAAAAAAAAAAAACAAAAAAAGAATTATTTGTTCAAATAAATATTGTTCAAGGACAAGGATGTTAGTTGATTATTTTAATGATTAAAAAAAGCAAGAAACAAAGTCAGTCAGACTGTTTGGGAACTGAAATTCACTCCTTTACCCTAAGCTTTACCCACACTCACCTCGCTCCAGTACCCTGTGGTCTCTTGTTTCTGCCCTTTTTTGCATATTTATTCAATTTTCCTTTACTTTCCAATACATATATTCGTTATTAGAGAAGTTGTGGATTTTCAGAACAATCATGCATAAAATACAGGATTCCTATACACCACCCACCAATGACTTGTGTTGGTGTGGAACATTTCTTACAATTGATGATAGCACAAGATCCTGAAGATGCTTCCCTACATTTTCTTCTAGGAGTTTAATAGTTCTAGTTCTTCTCTTAAGATTTTGGATCCATTTTAAGTTGATTTTTATATATGGCATGAGGTAGGAGGTCCACCTTATTTTTTTTTTGCAAATGGAGATCCAGTTTCCCAACACCATTTGTTGAGGAGACTATTGTTTCCCAATTGAGTGGTCTTGCCACCTTGTCAAAAATCAGTTGGCCATAAATATGAGGGTTGATTTCTGAACTCTAACTTCTATTCCATTGGTCCATATGTCTGTCTTTGTCCTAGTAACATGCTGTTTTTATTACTGTGGCTTTGTAATAAATTTTAAGATTGGAAAGTGTGAGTGCTCCAACTTCATTCTTCTTTTTCAAGAGGGTTTTAGCTATTTGTATACCCTTCTATATAAATTTTATGATCGGCTTTTTCCTATCTGCAAAAAAAGTTGTGGAATTTTGATTGGGATTGCATTGAATCTACAAATTGCATTAGGTAGTATCAATATCTTAACAATATTTATTTTTCCAATCCATGAATATGGAATGTCCTTCCATTTATTTAGGTCTTCTTTGATTACTTTTAGCAATTTTTTAGTTTTCTGCGTGAAATTCTTTTACATCCTTGGTTAGATTTATTCTTAGATTTGATTCTCTCTCTTTTTTTTTTGAATTTTTTGAACTTTTTTTTGTTGTGAACTATAACATATATACAAAAAGGAACAAATTTCAGTGCATTGTAAAAAGTGATAGAAAAGATTTCAGGGTTTGGTATGGGTTACAGCTCCATAATTCTAGGTTTTTCCCTCTAGCTGCTCCAAGACACGCAGACTGAAAGCAATATCAATATCATGAGTCAGCAGTCATATTCATTTGTTAAATCCTTTCTTCTCTGCTATAACTACTCCTTCTCCTTTAATCCTTCTCCCTAACTTTAGGGCTATTTGGGCTATGCCCATTCTAACTTTTTCAAATACATCTACTCTTAAAATAGTATATATAAAACACATGTGATTCCCATACATCTCTCTCTCTCTCTTTTATTTTTAACTTTTTTTATTGTATAGCATAACTTATATACAAAGCAAAGAAATAAAAAGGCAGTAGTTTTCAAAGCACTCTTCAACAAGTAGTTACAGGACAGATCCCAGAGTTTGTCATGGTAAGAATATGATCCTCTCATATTTTTCCTTCCAGCTGCTCCAGAATGTAGGAGGCTAAAAGGCTTAAATATCTTTTTATCATCACAATCAACTGTTTTTCCTACTTTTTTTGTGAAAAATAACATATATAAAAAAGCAATGAATTTCAAAGCAAGTACCACAATTAATTGTAGAATTTATTTCAGAGTTTAACATGGTTTACAATTTCACAATTTTAGATTTTTACTTCTAGCTGCTCTAAAATACTGGAAACTAAAAGAGATATCAATTTAATCGTTCAGCATTCATGTTCATTTGTTAAATCCTATCTTCTCTGTATAACTCCACCATCACCTTTGATCTTTCCATTCTTCTCTTTAGGGGTGTTTGGACTATGGTGATTCTAAATTTTTCATATTGGAAGGGTCTGTCACTAATATGGGTTAGGGGGATGGAACTCTCTGATGTTCTGGAGAGGCTGGGCTAGGTTTCAGGACTTACCTGGACCAGGGATCCATCTGGAGGTTGTAGGTTTCTGGAAAGTTACTGTAGTGCATGGAATCTTTGTGGAATCTTATATATTGCCCTAGTTGTTCTTTAGGATTGGTTAGAATGGTCCTGGTTGGGGGTTGGCAGGTTATGATAGGTAGTAAGGTCTAACTGAAGCTTACATAAGAGCACCCTCCAGTGTAGCCCCTCGACTCTATTTGAACTCTCTCTACCACTGATACTTTATTAATTACACTTCTTTTCCCCCTTTTGCACAGGATGGAATTGTTCATCTCACAGTGTCATGTCTGGATTCATCCCTGGGAGTCATCTCCCACGTTGCCAGGGAGACTTTCACCCGTGGTCTTGTCCAGTGGGGGACAATGATTTCATTTCATTGGGGGGGGGGGCAGGCAATGATTTCACTTGCAGAATTGGGCTTAGAGAGAGTGAGTATACATCTGAGCAACAAAGGAGGTCCTCCAAAAGTAATTCTTAGGTGTGCCTATAGGTAGTCTAAACTTCTCTGCTACCTACATAAGCTTCACAAGAGTAAGCCTCATGATCGAGGGCCTGGCCTATCAATTTGGGCGTCCCTAAAATTTGACACAGTATCAGGAGATTCCCTGATGGTAAGGTTTAATAGTTCCATATTTTTCTCCCATCCCTCAAGGAACCAGATTTGATTCTTTTAGTTGCTATTGTGAATGATATTCTTTTCTTGGTTTCTTCTTCTGATTGTTGCTTACATATAGAAATGCTACTGATTTGGGGATATTGATTTTGTGCCCTGCCACTTTACTGAATTTATTTGTTAGCTTTAGGACTTATGTTGTGGATTTTTCAGGATTTTCTTTACACAGGACTATGCCATCTGCAAAAAGGGAAAGTTTTACTTCTTCCTTTCCAGTTTGGATGCCTTTTATTTCTTTTTCTTGCCTAATTGTTCTGGCTAGAACTTCCAGCACAGTGGTGACAGTGGGCATCCTTGTCCTCTTTCTGATCTTAGAGGGGAAACTTTCTGCCTTTCATCATTAAATAGGATGCTCCTGTGGGCTTTTCATATATGCCTTTTATCATGTTGAGGAAGTTTCTTTCTATTTCTAGTGTTCTAAGAGTTTTTATTAAGGAAGGATGCTGAATTTTGTCAAATGCCTTTTCTGCATCAACTGAGATGATCACATGGTTTTTTCCCTTCAGTTTGTTAGTATGGTGTATTACATTACTTGATTTTCTTATGTTGAACCACCTTGCATACCAGAGATAAATCCTACTTGATCATTCTGTATAATTCTTTTAATATGCTGTTGGATTTGGCTTGTTAGTATTTTGTTGAGGATTTTTACATCTATATTCATAAGAGATTGTTTCAGTTTTCTAAAGCTGCAGGAATGCAATATACCAGAAATGGATTGGCTTTTACAATGTGGATTTATTAACTTATGATTTACAGTTCTTAGGCCATGAAAATGTTCCAATTAAGGCATCAACAGGATAAAACCTGAACTCTGAAGACACCTTTGTCACATGGCTGCTAGCATCTGGGACACCTTTGTCACATGGCCAGCATCTGCTGGCCCTTTGCTCCCAGGTTGCATTGCTTTCAACTTCTGTTTCCAGTGGTTTCTTCTGTGGTTCCTCTCTTAGGGTTTTTCTCTAAACTTCTCTGGGGCTTTTTCTGTGCGCTTCTATTAACTTCATCTCTCAGTTCTATGGAACTTCTCAGGTCTCTCTTGGCTTTTTCTGTCCTTTATCCTCTCATAAAGGGCTCCAGTGAAAGGAGTAAGACCCACCTTGATGGGTCACATCTCAAATTGAACTATCTAAACAAAAGGTCCCACCCACAACAGCGATACTGGTCTGCAGTTTTCCTTTCTTGTGGTATCTCTGTCTGGCTTTGGTATGGGAGTAATGCTGGCCTCATAGATTTAATTAATGAATTTTCCCTATTCTTCAATTTTTGGGAAGAGTTTGCGCAGAATTGGAGTTAAGTCTTTTTGGAATGTTTGGTAGAGTTCCCCTGTGATGCCATCTGGTCCTAGGCTTTTCTTTGTTGAAGGCATCATAACGAGTGATTCAATTTCTTTACTAGTAATTGGTACTAGTAATTGACACTTCTTATTCCTTCTTGAGTCAGTGTAGGTAGTTTATGTGTTTCTAACAATTTGTCCATTTTACTTGGTTATCTAATTTAATGACATACTGTTGTCCATAGTATCCTCTTAGAGTTCTTTTTATTTCAGCAGGGTCAGTAGTAATATTCCCTTTTCATTTCTGATTTTTGTAATTAGTACCCTCTCTCTTTTTTTCTTTATCAGTCTAGCTAAAGATTTGTCAATTTTATTGATCTTTTCAAAGAAACCACTTTTGGTTTTGTTGATGCTCTCTATTGTTTTATTTTGTTTTCTATTTCATTTATCTCCATCCTATCTTTGTCATTTCCTTCCTTCTGCTTGCTTTGGGTTTAGTTTTGCTCTTCTTTTTATAGTTCTTCCAGTTTTGAGGTTAGGGCTCTGATTTGAAGTCTTTCTTCTTTTTAAATGTAAGCATTTAGAGCTATAAACTTCACTCTCAATACTGCCTTTGCCACATCCCATAAGTTATGATATGTTGTATTTTCATTTTCATTAGCCTCAAGATATTTCCTAATTTTACTTCTGATGCCCCCTTTAGCCTATTTGTTGTTTAAGAGTATGTTGTTTAATTTCCACATATTGTCAATTTTCCATTTCTCCCTATCTTATTGATTTCTAGCTTCATTCCATTGTGGCCAGAGAATATACATTTCATGATTTCAATATTTTTTTAATTTATTGAGACTTTTTTTTTGACCCACATATGGTCTATCCTGGAGAATTATCCATGTCCGTTTGAGAAGAATGTCTATTCTGGTTTTGTTGGGTGCAGTGTTCCATATATGTCTGTCAGGTCTTGTTGGTTGAGTGTATCATTCAAATCCTGCGCTTCCCTATTGATCTCTGGATAGACCGACTGTCCATTATTGAGGGTAGTGTTTCAAAATTTCCTACTATTAATGTAGAATCATCAGTTTCTCCTTTCAAACCTGTCAGTTCTTGTTTCATGTATTTTGGGGCTTTGCTGTTAGATGCATGTATATTTATAATTGTTGCATCTTCCTAGTGAATTTTCCCTCTTTATCAGCATGTAATGACCATCTTTGTCCCTCATAACTGTTTTTTTACTTAAAGACTATTTTATCCAATAATGGCATAGCCACCCCAGTACTCTTTTGGTTACTATTTGCATGGTTTCTTTTTTCCATCCTTTCCCCTTCAACCTGCTTGTTTCTTTGAACTTAAGGCGAGTCTCAGCTTGACTTAATTCAAGTATTTTGTCTTCAAATTCACTGATTCGTTCTTCCACTAGTTCCATTCTGCTCTTGAAACCCTCCTGGATGTTTTTCATTTCAGTTATTGTGGTCTCCACCTCCAGGAGTTCCGTTTGGTTCCTTTTTAAAATTTTTCTCTCTTTACTTAAAGATATTGATCATTCATTGTTTTCCTGTTATCTTTTAGTTCTTTCTCTGTACTTTCCTTCATCTCCTTGAGCATTTTTAAGATCATTTATTTTAAGGCTTTGTTTGGTATGTCCGCATTCGCATCTTCTTTGTTGGCATTTTCTGTATTTTTGTCCTCTTATTTTGAATGGGCCATAATTTTCCTGTTTATTTGTTTGTCTTGTACTGTGTTGGACACTGTGCATTTTAATATTTTAAAATATTAACTCTGGGATTTATTCCCTGAGATGTCTGTTTTTTTGGTTTTGTAACCAGCTTGTAGTAAGACAGATTTTCTTTGGTTTCAGCCCCCTTCTTAGAAAGGTCTGCCCAAGGTGAATACACTGTGCAGGGTTTCCCTGCCTTTCTGGGCTTTATCTTGTCTGGGATTTTGCTTGCTAGTTGTTTTGGAGTTCCCCCATTTACAGGTGTTTGGTTGTCCCCTCTGTTTCCCAAGAGACAGATCTCCCTCTCACAGGTAATTGAAGTTGGCAGACCTTTGTTCCAGACTATCTATCTGCCTCTATAGTTTTTTTAATGTTTCTTTCATTGTGTCTAGCTGCTTTTACCTGGAGGGCAAATTCTGGTAGGAGGGTCACCCTGGAGAGGACTTTCCCAGCCAAAACAGGAACAGGGACCCACAAAAGGGGCACAAACTAGAACCAAAGTGCCCTGGTGGGGGTGGGGGGGTGGTGGTCAAGAAGGATGCCAAAAACTTCTCTGTTGGCTCCACAAAACTGGGCTTTTCTGGTCTGCCCAGTAAGTGCAGTCCTTCAGCTGTCCCTCCACAACCCTGAGAAAGTGCTGTATTTTTTAATCTCCACTGCCTCTCCCTTCTCCAGGGAGGGTTGGAACAACTGCTACTGCTGTCTCTGTTCAGAATGGGGTTAAAACAATGGCTGTCCTCACAGCCAGGCCCCCAGTGATCCGAATTTACTAATCAAAAGCCATGGTCAGTGAACCCCTGTTCTTGGGGGAAAAGGTTTTTATATCTTTATCACCAGCAAGCTAGCCAGGGAATGGACCTCAAGGCAGCCCGCCGCGAGAGGGATGGTTGCTGGGTAGCCACTTGCAGAGAGAACAATTTTCTATTCTTTACAGTAGTTTATCAGCTTCTTCTTCCCTCTCTTCTGTGATTGCTGTACAATGTTCTTCTGGTCTTTGGAGTTTCAAAATAGTTGTTTCAAACAGTTTCTACCTGTTTAATGGTTATTTTTATGGAAGGACTGAGTCCTGAGCGCCCCACTCTGCCATCTTCCCTAGAAATCTCTCCAATCTCTAGCTTCCTTTTCTTATTTATAGTTTCCGCTCTTGGATACTTTCAGCTCTTGTGAAACTTTGGCTAGTCATGATGTCAACCTCAGCCCCAACTGTAGCTGACATTCCAATTCTAAAGCCCACCACTTCCTCCAGATTTAGTACCTACTGTTAGGTTCAGTTAAGCTTGGAAGCAACCTGACCAGAGGCAAAGGAATTTATTCAGCCACCCCAGCATGGTGGGGGCCTGAAGTCAGACTTCAGCCACTGGGGAGCAATTAGAGGATCTTTTATATCTGAGGGATTGGGCGGGGGGCGGGGGGATAAGCGATGTGGGTGCAGGAAGTTGGGGAGTTAGCAATTCTTCATTGCTGGGGTTTAAAGTTGAAATGCTGCAAAAGTTTGGCAGGGTTGTAACTGCCAGAGTTTTGGTGGGCACTGAGTGAGGGAATTTATTACAGAGATGCAGTTGCCTGAGGGCAGATGCTGGGTCAAAGGGTTATCGCAGAAATGTGGTCTGCAATTGCAGTGTGGACCTTTATGTAAAGGGCTAGCTACATCATGGGAGTGGGAGAGGTGGGGTTTGAAGGTCCTGGGGAATTCTAACAGGAAAGTTATCAGGAGAAAGATTCTAAATGGTTCAGCTTCATTGGGTCAGGAGTTCTCCACTTGTCCAATAAGCTACAGCTGGAGTGTTATGTGATTAAAAATGGCTATCTAGATTTGCCCTCTTGTCATGAGGTAGTTTTCACTGAGAGGACTGTGGCCTGGATATGCACCCCAAAATAAGTCTGCTACAGATGTCACCAGAGATGTCTCTCATTTTGAAATGCAGATGATTTTTTTTTAAAACACCAAGGAATATATTTAAAACTACATAGAAAATTTATAGTCATACATCAACTGTATTTTAACAAGGAATTACTACGGACTGCCATTTTCCAGTTGCTTGCATTTTCAATTTTGTTCTTTGATTGCTTAAAACATAGGCATCTTTTCTTTCTTGCCATGCAGCGAAATGTTCTATTTTGATATGGTATGTGTTAGTCATAATGTTTGCATTTTCATTATGATAGCAAGAAGTTAATCTGTTCCACTCTTTATAACTAGTGTAGTTAAGGGCTTTTGATGGTTTCTTGTGATAATTGCATTGTGATTTTCACCCTCTTATGTTTTGGACTACATCATTTCTGAAGCTTTAAGAGAATTGCCTTAAATTTTACTAGTGGTTAATGATATAATACAGATGCTGAAGAGCCCTAGATTGCCCCTAATTTACAAATGAATTCCAAAATATCACTTGTAAGTCAGTTATCTGGAACTTGAAATGCACTTTTCTAGTGGTCCACAAGAGGTTATTTAACCTATAATATATTCACTCAGTCATCCATTCTATTAATACTTATTGAGTCATTTGTTGCCAGGCACTGTGTTAAAAAAATTGTGTGTACAACATGAACAAGACAGATACATTCCTTGTTCCTATAAAGCTTCTAGTCAAGTGGAAGGAATACAGACCACTAGGCAAACAATTATATTAACATAATAGTTACAGCTGACCCTGGATGCCTGGTACATGGTAAGCTCTCCAAAAGTATCAGAGAGATATGAATGACTAAATAGATTAAATCCAAATAATTTACATTTATTATTTCACTTAATCTTCACAATGCTCTGAGAATTTAACCTTTTTGAAATCTGTAATCTTAGCTAAACTGGTTAATAATTCCACTCAAGTCAAATTTTCAGTGGATATATTTTCTAACTTTTTATTGACATATAAATTATATGCAGAAAAGGGTGCGTATCTCGAGTAGAAGTGGATGCATTTTCACAAACTGAACACATCCGATGAAGAAACAAACTTTACCAGCATTCCAGAACCTTCCTTGTACCCCTCTACAATCAAAGGTAAAAGGAATTATTTAAAAATTAAATAATTAAATCCCAATATGTTCACTTGCAAATCAATAACATGCATTATTAGACTTTGCTTTGTCAGTTATGATTAGATTCATCTGCACAGAATTGAAAATTCAAAAAAGCAAAGGGTTAAATAAAGTAAAAGTTTATTTACATTTTACATAAAAAGAAGGAGTTTAGTGCTGGTTTGGGAGCGCCACAGACATCAGAGGCCAGGTCTTTATATCTTACAGATACCATTTTAGTGCGCAGCTTTCAACCTCGAGGCCGACTGATGGTCCAAGATGGCCATTGGAACTCCAGCCATCATTATCCACATTCCAGACAGAGAAAGGAGGAAGGACAAAAGGACTGCACCTCCCAGTTGACTAAGTTTACCCCTAAGGAGCCTACCCCCAAGTCCCTCACAACATTTCTGCTTTTATCTATTTAGCCATGAGGCTATATGTTTTTTAGAGGAAGTTGGAAAATGAGGCCTTGTATTTGGATGCTTTGCTACCTCCAATAATACAATGGTTCTATTAGTAAGGAAGAAAAAGAACAGATTTGGGATAGGCAACTAGTAGTATCTGCTTTAGTTATGTTGATTTTCATTAGCATTGCTCACCCTTCATCACTTTGTCTAATAAGAATTTTCTTCCTAAGGTAAAAAATGGAAATTCAGGTGTTATGTATAAGAAACTGAGAGATGAGAGTTCAAAGAAAGATCTAAAATCATGTAATATACGAAAGTGATTTAGCCAGATCCAATTGCTTGCTTCAGAACCTAGAATCAGTCAGCAGGCCTCTCTAAGCATGTGGGTCTCATTGGTGGAATGTTACAGATTCACTTTCTCTTTAATTATAGCACAGAGTTATGGTTAGGGAATTTCTCTTAAGAGCTATGTGTGTATTTTGGGTATTGAAAGAAAAATTCAAACAGATAGTATTAAGTCCTCACAGGCATATTTTCTTCTTTCAAATTTAGTATTTTGAGATCAACAGAAGGGTAAATGTAGTTAAAATAGAAACCCACTTATTATTGCCTGGATTTATATCTAGGACAAGTTAGGTCTTGCCTCCCACAAGAAAAGCTACTTACGTAAAAAGGCTAATGTACCATGATTATAAGGCAGGTGTTACTCTTTTCTACCCTCTTCACTGTATTATTAATATTTGGCTTAGTCCCAAGAAGAGCTCTCCCAATAGCTGGGTGAGATTAAGAGCCAGTTGTACTTTGAGACCTTCTTGCCTATCATATTTGAACAGGTGAAATCTGGGTAGAGTGACCCTCCTGGGCAGTCTGGCAGTCTGTATCAGCAGAGCTAAGGATGGTAAACATCAGGAAGATCAGGAGATGGGGGAAGATCAGCAGCCATCAAAAGGCTCTGTTTCTAGAAGACTTGGAGAATTGACAGTGTGTAACTAGGAGATTGGGCAAGGCAGCAGGGGTGGGAGATGGGAATTCTTGTAGAGCAGGGAGGAGGAGGAGGAGGAGGGAAAGGAAGAGATTCCCAGGCAGTCAAGGGAATTGTAAGGAGCACACACAGGGCCCCAGGCTCCAGGGGAATGGCAACTAGAGGGGAGCTGGGGCCAAGGCGTTGATTCAGCAAACACTGTGGGGCACCCCTGGGCTCGAGACTCTGCAGGAACATAAATATAAAGCAAACATGATTCCTACCCAAAGAGTGCCTGTGGTCACTGCAGTGGGTTGAATTATGTACCCAAGAAAACAAACATGTTCTTCATCCTAATCGCATTCCTCTGGGGGTGAAGCCATTGTAAATAGGACCTTTTGACAACTGAATCAGGATGAGTCTTAATCCTATTACTGAGGCCTTATAAAGAGAAAGCCATGGCGAGGAAGAGCTGGAGCAGAAGTGAGCAGTCAACACAATCCCAAAGAGAAAAGAGACGCCCTTGCCACGTGGTGTAAGGCAGGGTACAAGCCAAGGAACCCCAAGAATCACCAGTAGCCAGTATGAGAATGTTAGACTTCATGGAGAAAGCATCCTTTGCTGACACCTTGATTTTGGACAACTAGTCTCAAAACTGTAAGCCAATAAATTTCCATTGTTTAAGCCAACCCACTGTGTGGTGTTTGTCATAGTAGCCTGGAAGCTAAGACAGTCACAAACCTGTATCAAGGGAGATAAGTCAGGGGCTTAAAGTATGTCACATGGTTTCAAGGTGATTAGTGCTATAAAGGAGGGTAAATGAAGTATCACAGAAATTCAGGAGATGGGGATAGTCCAGCTGGAAGACTAATGAGGGTAGGGTGAAATGGGGAGAAGGAATCGGAGTCAATTTGAAGGGGACCTCTCCTTTGAGTTGGAAATTGTAGGCCAAGCAAAATGGAGAGGAAGGACATAGGATAGAAGAAAAGAGTTTTCCGCAAATGGGCTTGAAGGAGGTAAGTCTAAGAGACTTGGTGAGGTGACAAAATTTCATTGTCCTACGGAGTTTAGGAGGACATCCAGGACCCTATAACACAGGATATGCTCTGGGAAAGTGCCTCTGAAGAAAGAGAAATGACAATATATGTTCTCTCCTTCAGGCTAGAAATTCCTAATTTCCCTGCCATACCTCAGTTTGCGTCTCCAGCTGCTGCTATCATCACAGGGAGATTTAGGGACACTTAGCCTCTGTGACTTCTCTCTGTCTTGGGGTGGTGGCAGCAGACCTAGCTGGAGAAGGTGGAGTGAATTAGAGAGAGACGTGTGAAAAGAGAGAGAGAGAGTCAGTAGGGTGATTACAGCAGTTGTTCCTTTATACTTGGTGGATTTATTGACAATATTTTCTTCCTTTGTATTTTGGAAGCCCTTCCAGAGAGTGCAATTTTCTTCAAGGGACCATGGCAGGAGACTCATGGGTATTGAACAAGTAGCTGGCTTAAGTGCGGGTGGCAGTGGCTAGGATACGGCAGGAAACAGGAGACAATAGAGATGTAGGAGAAAAGAGAAGAGTGATGCTCAGAACCTACCCTATTCCTACTCGGTAATGTACAGGATGGCAGAGGGGCAAGTTAGGAGGGGAACAAACTGTTACAAGAAAGGTAAAATAATATATTTAAAAATTAATCTTTGATTTTTGTTTCCGTTTTTTATTTCCTTCTTTTAACCTTTTCCCCATTTGTACAGCGAGATGATATGGCATTCATTGCCTCAGGAAGTTTCAAAAGCCTTGGCCTGGAAACAACTCAGGTCATAGGAATAAAAAGGCTTCCTGTCCCCAGAGCAGATAAAGGTGCCTGTGCATCAGAAAGGAGAAAAGGAGTCAGAAGGGAAGTGATGAGTGGAGTGTGTAGACATGGTAGATACTTGAGAAAGAGGAGATGTGACTTACCCCACCCTTGGGCAAAACCCCAAAGGGATGAGGGTACAACAGAATTCCCGAAGGGTTTCAGATGACCTGGTACAGAGGACCTGGGCTTCAACTTTCAGGTATACCTTAGGAAAAAGACAAGACTCCATAGAAATGATTGCGGGTGGCCTGGTTGAAAGAGCCTTCATGTGGCGGACACCCAGAATGGCACAGAATGAAGGTCAACGAAGTAGCAACATTAGGGAATCAACCAAAGATCAGTCAAGTTCTGAGATGAGGCCCTATGATACCAAGACCAGAAGTGTCTACCTAGGGACCCTTATGTCTATGGACCTCTTCCTAGCAATGGCATGGTCATATGTTTTTGTAAAATTTGCAAAAGTAAGCTATTTTAACTGCAGTTAGGGTCACTGTATCTTCCCATTTTAACTTCTCCTGTTATACTTCCCTTGTATAAGTTGGCATTGAAGTGATTGTGGGCATTTTTGAGATTCAGTTAAGAGGAACTTGGAAAATGCCAATTTAACTGAAATGTGGAAAGACATTCTGAAATGTTTCATACACAAAAGTGAGAATTTAGAGACTTTTGAAAAGATAGGAAGAGTACCTTTTGTCATCATTAAAAGAAAGAAAAGAATATTCAGATAAAAGAATTAATGGTCATGAAAACAAATGAAACAGAAGTGTTAAAATTGGCAGTGATATCAAGAAACATTCTGACACCAAAAAGCAAATTGTTACAAAGATAAATTTCAGATAATAACAAAGCAGCTAGTTATTTGTTAAGAGGCCAAGTTAAATTTCTAAATAAAAGCAATGAATCGACTTTTGGATTGTTGATTATCCAGTTAATCAAGAGGAATGAAGCACAGGAACACATTAGGAAAAGATTTCAATTTCTTTCTCATTTGACCCAAAATACCAACATTGGCAAAGATAACCTAAATCTTACAATATGCTACTACAATGGCGACATTGACAATAAACTATTAATGACTTTGTCAATCCAAAGATTATTTGAGATTAATATTTCAAGTTTTCAACCTGAAATTTTGAAATCTTATGGCTACTATATGAAAGAAACTTGATAGAAATTTTCTCAAATTTGACAGCAATTCTAACATTTATATGATATTACCAATAATGAATTCTGAAGCTGAAAATATTTCTAAATTATCAATGAAAAGTAAGTCAATCAGCCATGCTAGTAGACAGATGGAATTCAATCTACAGTAGGACTGCTTGAGCTTGGCCTGACAAGTCTTTCTTCTGGGGGGTTGTGCTGTGCATAGTAGGATGTTTAGCAGTGGCCTTGACCTCTATACACTTGATGCCAGTAGCACACCTGCCCACCCTTCCCCCCAGTTGTGACAACCAAAATGTTGCCAGATGCCTTCTGGGGAGCAAAATCACCCCAAGCTGAGAACAGCTGCTCTCTAAAAAATAATATTACAAATAGTTTTAATATGAACAGGCAAGCAAAGAATATGCAGCTGAAGATTGTAGGAAAAAAGTATCACAGAGATATGTCAGGTAATTAGTAAAAATATTGTGCTCTTTTCCTGAATTTGTACTATCTACAAATTTATCAGCTTTTAAAAATTAATTAGTTGTAATTTCTTTTTTCATTCTAAATAAATATTCACATTTACGCTTAATTTTGTATTTATTTTTGGTATTTATTTTCATAAAAAACCCACCCCCAATTGAATAAACTTCATACCTCATAAAAGTTAAAAACACTTCTACTTCTATCCCCTATTTCAATGCCTTGACGCTATATGAACTGCCCAGAACTCAGCTGCAATTCTGGAGAAAGAGTAGGAGATCCTTGATCTAACTGAGATTAAAATTCTACCATGTGCCAGACATTGTTTGTTGTTGCTCAAACCATCCCTATTTTTGTAAGCTCCTTCCAATATTGCAGGAGGGAGAAACCAAAAGGCTCAGTTTCCCAAATTGATTGTTAACAGTCTTGTTTAGATTCAGTTGATGAGAGGCATTTAAGTGAGATTTGGTAGGTGAAAGAGAAAAAAAAGCAATTATTCCTCCAACATCAAAAGGACATGGGCTGCAGCAGACGGCCAAATGAAATTTTGCAGTGGCTCTTGGGTGTCCAACTGAAACCCTCTGCTTAGGACTTGCAGGCATCTAAGAAAACTGTTAAACTTTCCGCAACTTCTTTATTTCCTGAGATTATTAGTGGGTTTTCATTATCTTTGCTCCTTCAGCTCTTTCCAAAGAGTTATAAGCATCTAATTCCACTAATTAAGAGCCTTCCTGCCAAAAACACCTACAGCACACCTACAGCGGTTTTGTTTATTTACTTTCTCCGGATTGATACAATTGATGGGTTAGAAGCTTGCAATAGAAATTACATATTATAGAAAAATAAATATACATTCCCTGCCCGCCCGAATTTCTTATTGAGATACATACTGTCTTAATTTGACAGGCTGCCGTAACAAATACCACACAAGAGTTTGGCTAAAATGGGAATTTATTGGCTCACATTTTTGAGGCTAGAAGCCCAAAATCTAGGCATCAGCAAGGCAATGCTTTCTTCGCAATGCCTGTAATAATCTGGTACTGGCTGCAGGCAATCCTTGGCTTCCTTGGCTTGTATCCCTGCCTCGTGACACATGGCAATATCCTCTCCTTTCTCTTCCAGGTTCTGTTGACTTCCAGCTTTGGTGCCTCCCCTTGACTTTCTCTCGCTATGTCTGAACTTATTCTGTTTATTAAGGACTCCAGTTATCTGAATTAAGACCCAGCCTCCTTCAGTTGGGCCACGCCTTAACTAAAGGTATCATCTTCAAGACATCCTATCTGCAATGGGTTCACACCCACAGGGACATGAATTAAGATTAAGAACATGTATAAATTGGGTTATTCAATCTACCACATATACATATTCACTTCATCAGTAAGAGATGAGCTCAGACAACTGAATCGTATCACAGATCTTTTTCAGTACTTATTCATAGCCATGCCTCTTTATCTCCCCTCACTACCATCCTGGTTCAGAGTAGATCCATTCTAATACTGAAATCCACATAGCTCCCCGAAAGTGTGGCTCAGTATATTTGCCAGTTTCCATATCCTGAGTATGACTGCAGTCCCAGTACTTCAGGGATGAACAAAATTTTGCTTCATAGTTACTTTCACGTCCTTTCCATGTTATCCTAATGCGTGACCTCTTTCCATTTGCTAAATCTGGTACCATAATATTTCTATACTGTTCTGTATCTTCTCTTCTGACCTAACGCTCCCATTACTGTTATTCATGCAACTCCACACACTATTAAACAATTCACTCCAAGTCACCCCAGCACACAAGTGCTAGGGGTAAAAAGACATAGTCCTTGTCCCAAGGAGGTCACAGACTATTGTGAAGTACTATATATAATTTCCATCCTGATGCTGTTAAACAGTTAATTACAAGACATACACCCTTTAAGGGACTATTATAAAACACTGAATTAGATATGGTGAGACTGTAATTCATAGATTTACAATACATCTGAACTCTTGTAGATCAGGTTAATTTAAAGCATGCCCACTCAGCTATTAGTGAGCCGTTATTAATGAAAGGGAGTTGCACCCACTGATTTATTAGCCATAAGACAAGATCCAAGCTGTCACTGCTTTATATCTAAATTTGATTCCTAAAGAGTATTCGGGTGAAAGAATCACTTTTCAGATGAAAGAGAAAAGTTCCAAAGAAGAGCACACATGATATAATTATAAATTCTTGTTAGCCTGAGACAAGCGAAGTTTATGTACTACATTTTTCAAATATTTATTCCTTCCAGTAATGGTTTGAATTAGTACTATGATTCAAGGCCCCAAAGGCATTATGTCTTCATCAAAACTAATAATCATTTCCTGATAACACTAACTGACTTATGTGTGTTTTTCTTTTAATCTTGTCATTTGAGAGAAGGAAGTCATAAAGTCTAGCATCTGGTTTCATTATTAGACTTCAAAGAAAGAGATCCTACCTATAGTGCAGAAAACTTGTACATTGAAATCCTTTACTTCTTTCATTTATCCCCTAAATCGAGTTGCACAATGTAACTAGAGGACCACCCAAATAAGAAGAGGCAGGTTTCTGTAAGAGACACTCCTTACTGGTGTGCTGATTGAGTCCCCAAATCTTGGTTGCAAAAGAGACATTAGAATAGGGAAAACCAAGTGTATAGAGAGGGAGGGGATATCTAGGAACTCTGTATTTTCTGCATGATTTTTCTGTAAACATACAACTGCTCTAATAAATAAAATCTTTACAGTTATATTGGACCCAACTGGTTTAGGTACTTTTCTCTTCTTTCAGTTTTTTTTAAAATACTTTTTTATTTTTAAAAAAAACAAATAATACACTTAGAACCACCATAGGTACTTTTTTTAAACAATATTTTATAAGATGCTTTGGTAGTTGAGTTATGGATCCCAGACAAAAACTGTTCTTAATCTTAATCCCATTTTCCTGTGGGTGTGAACCCATTATAAATAGAAGGACCATTTGTAGATTTTATTTTTAGTCAAGGTGTAGCCAGTTAAATCAGTATGGGTCTTAATGCTATCACTGAAGGTCTTCTTAAGGAGAGAAAGCTAGAGGGAGGAGCCAGAGGCCAGAAGTCAGTAGGAACCCAGAAGTGAAAGAAAAGGCCATTGCCACATAATGGGAAAGCCAAGGAACTCGAAGAATTTCCAGTCTGCCAAAATGCTACTGACCCTCAGAGGCAGCAAGCCTTTAGTTCAACCTCTGAAATCATAACAATTTCGTTGTTTAAACCAATCCATTGTATGATATTTGTCAAGCAGCCAGGAAACTAAGACAGATGCTTAGCTCCAGGATGTCGCAAGCTATCAAAAAGATTAGATGAGAATCAATGTGCCATGAATTGTTATACATATTAGCAGATACTTTAATTTAAATATGTGTATTGGGACTCTTGCTACAGGTAACAGAAACCAACTTGAATTAACTGAAAGCTGAAGAGAGAATTTCTTATGTGGATAAAGGGGTCTCTCTGGCATCCCAAGCAAATTCATGGAGACAAAAAAGATTAAAGGTTGCCATGGACTGTGGAAAAGGGAGAATGGGGAGTTATTACTCAGTGGTGTAGAGTTTCTGTTTGGGATGATGAAAATGTTTTAGGAATGGTTGGTGGTGACTGGTAGCACAACATCGTGAATATAATTAATGACATTGAATTGAATTGTGTACTTCAAATGGTTTAAATGGGAAATTTTATGTTGTATATATGTAACCACAGCAAATTTTTTTTTAAAACTCAATGTTGTTTCCAGGCAAGTCATCTGACACAAAGAATTTTTAGTGATAATTACAAACTATTAAGATACGAGAGAAATTCAGAGAACAGAAGAATTCATTTTAAATTTGTCTAATAGTTTTCAGTTTTTGTTGATTCAAAAAATAAGACAATATAACTTCCAAGAATTCTTTCCCTTAAAAGGTCTTATTAAAATATCAAACCATTGTGATTCTTTCTAATTGTTATTGGTGATTTTGGTTTGGGCACTAATGCCCAAATAGCAGTAAATAGAATTGCATAAAATTGGCTAAAAAGAGCAATTAGAACTTGACTAATATATAAATTTAGGCCAGTTGAAATACAACTATTTAGAGTTTAGCAAGTAAATCTGTTTTATAGTAATAGAAACCCAGGTGTGTTTATTTTAAAATTGAGTAAATTTGTTCATAACATTTTTGATATAAGAAAGTGAATTTATTTTATGATCCTACCACAAAAAACACCATTAGGACCCAATTTTTTTCATTTGTTACTGTGATGGTTAAGTTCATGTGTCAATTTGGCCAGGTTATGGTGTCCAGTTGTTTGATCAAGTAAGCACTGGCCAGATTGTTACTGTGAGGCTATTTCATGGATTTAAATCATCAGTAAATTGATTGCATCTACGGCTGATTACATCTACAGTCAGCTGAGGAGATTGCCTTCAACAATGAGAGTGTCCCATCCAATCTAGAGGATCCTAAAAGGAGAAGTAATGATTTCAGCTGTCAGAAAGGAGAATTTCCATCTATACGTCAGTTAGCCATTCTGGCTGGGGAATTCTCCTGGGGAATTCATCAAAAATCTTTGTCAGAGTTCCCAGTTTGTGCCTGCCCTATGGAAGTTGAACTTGCCCATACCCACAATCACATGAACTAATTCTTATTTTAAAATCTCATAATACTTACCTAATATATATTATATAATATATATATGTATATGTGTGTGTATCTCCTGTCAGTTACAGAACCCTGACCAATTAGATTTTGGTACCAGGATTGTGGAGAGATGCTATTGCAAATACTGGAAATGGCTTTGGGATTAATTGGGTAATGGGTAAAGGCTGGAGGAATTTTGAGGTACTTGACAGAAAAGGTCTAGATTGCTTTGAAGAGACTGTTGGTAGAAATACGGATGCTAGAGGTACTTCTGATGAGGCCTTAGCAGGAAAATGATGAACGTGTTATTGCAAACTGGAGGAAAGGCAATCCTTATCTTAAAGTGGCAGAAAACTTGGAGAAATTCAGTAGGATGGAAGCCAGAACTTGAAAGCCATGAACTAGGTATTTAGCTGAGAAGATTTCCAAGCTAAGTGTGGAAAGTTCAGCATCAAACTTCCTTGAAGCTCATAATAAAATGTGAGGGGAAAGGGATAACCTAGAACTGAACTCCTGAGTACAAAGAAACCAGAATTTGATGGTTTAGAAAATTCTGGGTTTCCGCAAAGTGAATCCCCAGAGAATATTACTTCATGTTAATGATGTGACTGAACATGGAACCAGTCAGCAATTTCCATGCAAACCAGGATTTGAGGTACAGTTATCCAGGAAGGATCCAAGGAAAGCCCTCCTGCCTGATGGCGTAGATTCCCGCGACCTACACACAGAACCGACAGTTTTTTGTTTTTTGTTTTTTTGGAAAGATTTGTAGGAATGGAACCACTGCCAGCTTGGGCTAAAAAGGGACAGAGTCAGGACAAACAGAAGGAAGAATGACTTTCAGGGCAGAATGATGGAAGCCGAGTTCTGGACCACAGATTTCTCCTCAGGCCAAGAGAGTGGACCCACCCAGTGTGTGGAAAGGGCATGTCTGCCCCAGCACTTGGAGAGGACAGACCTTCCAACCCATTGTTCAGGAAGAGTGTTGCTACCCCAGGGCTCAGAAAAAGTGGGGCCTATGTCACCATCCTGATGCTTGGAGAGGGTGGAGTCTTTACCCCAATGTTTGGGGAGAACGTTGCTGCTGTCTAAATACTTGGGAGGAGTGGAGCTGCCCAGAGGACAAAATATCATTCCATAGATGACTCTCAGACCTTGACATCTAATGGAATATGCCCTGCTGGGTTTGGGACCCTTGTTTTTCTTCCAGTTTCTCTCTATGGGAATGGGAATAGTTATCCTATGCCTGTCCCTCCATTGTATATTAGAAGCAGATAACTTGTTTCTCTATGTTTCATAAGTCCACAGATGGAGGGGAGTTGTGCCCCAGGACAGACTACCCATTAACCACTTTTGAGGAGGCTTGATATTAAGCACTGTTTCTGAAATAACAAGGCTTTGGGGATATTGTGATGAATGAAATATTTTATGTATAGAAAGAACATGTCTTTTAGGGTCCAGAGGCTGAAATATGGTGGTTTGAAGTTGTATGCCAGGAAAGAAAAAAGGTCATAAATTTAATCCATTCCTATGCATATGAACCCATTGTGAATAGATCCTTTTGATGAGGTTACTTCAGTTAAAGTACGGCCCACCTCAGTCTGGATGGCTCTTAATCCTATAACTGGAGTCCTTTATAAGCAGAGTGAAATTCAGACAGAGAGAAAGAAAGCCAAGATGTCCGAAGCTGGGCATCAATGGAACTTGGGAGAGAAGGGAGGGACTGGGATATTCCACCATGTACATTGCTTGTGACAAGCTAAGGACCAAGGACTGCCAGCAGCCAGCCCCAGAACACATGAGTTATTGGGGAGAAAGTCTCTCCTTGATGATGCCTTGAATTTGGACTTTTTCCTAACCTCAAAACTGTGGTGAATAAATTCCCGTTGTTTAATCTAACTCATTTCATGGTATTTGCTTGAGCAGCCCAGGAAAGTAAAACAGTTACCAATTTAATTACATGACAAAATAAATCTAGTTTCTCCTCATATAGCTACCCTATAAACATATTTTCTCCATGTAGATAGTTTTGTATGCCATCTGGAATATAAAGTTGAAGATGACCATTCCAGTGATGCAAATAACATACCTCCTACTAGAGAGCTGTGTGAACAGACAGTTCCATTTTGAAAAGAGCATTTAAGCCCAGGAATTAAAAATTGCAAGCCAGGAATGGCTTCTATCATTGTCTTCCATTAATTAATAGGAAGAACTTTTTAGATTTCCTACAACAATTTGGTGGTTAAACTCTAAAACCTGGATATATCCTCCAATCATTAGTCAGAAGGCTTAACTGGTGATTTTTAAATGTACATTGTAAACCCCAATTAAAAATCAGTCCTTTGTGATAGTTCTTGATTTTATTTTTATTGTGTTGCATTTAATGAATACAAAAGAATATAGGTGACAAGGGTAAATAAATTTGAAGCATAATAATAAAATAAATTATTATTTTATAATAGGTACATGCCGACCACTGAATATAAGTAAAACATTACCTTTGCACTTGCAGCTAGATGCTTCTCCCGTCCCATCCTTTTGGCTTCCCTTCCTGGATAAGTATTATCTTGAATTTTATACAAGATATTCTTATATATCACTCCTGCTTTTTAAAAAATATCTAATCATGCATGTATGTATTTCTAAGCAATACATTGTTCAGTTTTGTTTGTGAGATTATAAAAATTATACTCAGTATATAGTTTCTTGCCACCTGCTTTTTTCACTATAATGTTTCTAAGATTCATCCATGTTGCATATGGCTGAAGCAGTGTTCTGTGACCTGTTTTTTTCACTTAACGGTGTGTTTCTAAGCTCCTTGTTGCTGTGCCTCTTTAGGACCTTGGGCTTAATCCCTCGGAGCCAGAGTTTCTTTATCTTAAGATAGAAATAATAATAGTAACTGCTACATATGGTTGTTGTGAGAACTGATAAATTTCATATATAAATATATAATATATATAAATATATATAATTGATAAATTTTATATAAAATATATATATATACTTTTTTTTAATGTCTTCTAGTAGCTTATTGTTTGTTCCTTGTAGTTGCCCTGGCTTCTTTCTCTGTGACTTTTTAATCCTTTCTTTAATTTTTGGTTGTGTGTAGTTTCACCACAACATGTCTGGGTGTAGATTTCTTTTTATTTATCGTGCTTGATATATACAGTGCTTTATTTGGGAATTTATCTTTAATCAGTTCAGGAAAATTTTTGGCCATTATCTTTTTCAGTTTTGTCTTTCTACGATTCTCTCTATTTTTTCTCCAGAACTCTGGCTACACATATGTTAAACCTTTTTTCTACTCTCCATGTCTTTTAACCCCTTTTTCATATTTTCTACCTCCTGTACTCTCTGACACATTCTGGGTAATTTCCTCAGATATGCCCTGCAGTCATCAATCCCGTCTTCCATTGTTTCTATTATGTTTTTAACACAGTCACTGAGTTGTTAGTGCCCTTCCCCAATTATATTTTTTGGTTCTAAAAGCTGTATTTAGTTCTTTTACTGCTCTTTCTAGTCATTTTAATAGTCTCTTGTTTCTTACTCTATTTCATTCTGTATTTGATTTCTTTAAATGGTTCATAAAAGGTTTTTTAATAATTTGTATATGATAATTCCAGTTCTTCAGCTTTTGTAGAACAAAGCTATTATTTGTTGTTTCTGTTGATCCTAACTTATGATGGCTTATATGTTGGTGATATGGTTTTTAACATGAGCTCATATTTTATTGAACTTAATTTGTGGAAATCCCAAGGACATAAACTAGGAGTTGCTTTTCTCCAGAAAGCACTTATGTTGATTCTGTGGGGAGTTGTAAGGAGCAAGAGATCAGGGATTGCTGAAGCTCCCCCAAGTTCAGTGCAGGAATCTCAGGAGCAGTTCTCACACCTTGCAATAAGCCTCCATGTTGAGTCTCCTTGTCCTAGGACTGCTGCTGGCATATCCTCATTACAACTCTGGCTTTTATGTTTACCTATTGCTCCTTGTCCTTATTTCTGCTCTTTTTTTTCTTTATTTCTTTTTGACCCCTTTCATGAGAGCCCAGCAAAGCTTTAAAATGAAAGGTAGTTGTGACTCAAACCGAGATTTAATTGTATCTTGGTAATGGACCCTTCAGGCTATCTAGCTTTCCAGGCTTCCAGAAATAGATGTCCTTGCCATTTTTTTCTATTGCTAACTGAATAACAATTCTGGGGTGAAAGTTCTGTGGGATTCTTCCTTTAGACTAAAATTAAGCTTTTCCTTTCACTACAGTCCCTGTCACAGAACTAAGTTCTGTGCAGAAGAAATAACAAATTGGGAGTCAGGGATGTGGATTATTGTCTGTTACCTTAGAAAAATTGCTTACCCTGGATAAATTATTTAACTTCTCTGTTTCTGTTTGTTGTACTGTGGGGATATGATTACTGCCATGCCTGCCCACAGGTTATTTTAAGGAGAAAAGGAGAAACTGTGGTAAAAAAATAAAAAAAAAGAAAGAAACATCTCATACAACAGTAAAGTGCTAAACAAAATTTACTGATAATTATGGTAACCAACATTCGTTGAACACTTATTGTATTCGGCAGTTTTACTAAGCTCTTTCTTTATAAATATGATCACATTTGAGCCTTACAACAATCCTATAAGATAGATGCTAATATTATCCTTATTTAACTGTTGAGGAAACAGAGGCTCGAAGAGACTGCAAGAATAAAATGGTAGTACCATTACTTAGGAGCGCCTTGTTTTCATCATTAAATAATTTCCAATTTATTATGGTGAAGGGCAGAGGATTCCTGGATACAAGGACTACCATATCTCAATGACCTAGATGATTTTCTCTCTAGTGATATGACGTATTTTACAAGGATGACTGTCCCCCAAGATGCTGCCTATGTTAAAACCTACACCCTGAAGAAGTTATGTGCTTTTGACAAAAGCAACTATATAGCTTTGAAGACTCCATCGCAATTTGTACAGCTGTGTAATCAAAACTACTAAAAGGCATGTTAATATATTATTCTACTCACAGAATAGCAGTTTGATTCCTATGACTTCTTGGCACATCTGTTTGGGATATAAATCCTAAAGCAGACTGAGCAGTCACTTTCTAAATCTTCAAAATGCTTTACTAAGCAAAGTCTTTAGTGTGGTTAAGGGAAGAAAAAATTAATAGACTCCCAAGTGAGCGGAGTAGTCTAGCTCACTGCAGGCTGTGTGAGGCAGGTGCAGGCAGGACTGAACGCTGTGAGACACAGGATGGCACGCAAGGCTGGAAGCGCCAGAAGGTGAACTCTCTTGTCCACTTGAGAGCATTAGAGAGGCTCTTTGAGGGATGTGTTGCCCATGTTTGCAGCATGTTTAGTTTTTCTTATTGGCAAGAGTTCAAATTACATTTAGTGGGCTTGATTAACACTTATTTACTGGCCCTGCCTATATCCCTTTCTAGTAAAATCCCCTACTTCCGGACCTTTCTGAGCGGGCAGTGGGCCACATGTCCATAGCGGTGGCTGGGTCCCAGGCTACATCCATGGACTATGCCTCATGTGACTTGGTTTAAAAAGGTAAGCAAAGTCAAATCTCCTCCCTTGGGAATCTACAATAAGTGACACAAAGGGAAACTGGAAATTTGTTATGTACCAGAACCGGAAAGCTATGAGGTGTAGGGGTCAGAATGGCCATTTTTGCAGCTAGATGCAGAGATTGGTCCAGAGGGAGAGTGGTGCTGACTCAGCTGAGAGAGATGAGAAAGTGGCTGTTTCTTGGTGCTGCTGTAGCCCCAACAATTCTTAGCTTTGTGGTCCAGTTTTCTCAAGTTTACTACTGGTATATTTTTTTTCTCTAAAGCCTTCTTTCTTGCGGCAACCTGACTTTCTGGTTCTTACAACCAAAATAACCCAGTGTAGTGGATTGAATTGGTATCCCAGTTTGAACATATTTTAAAATTTATCTTTTTTGTGTTCTGGTGGGTGTGGACCCATTATTTAAATCAGATCTCTTCAAGATGTTACTTCAGTTCAGGTGTGGCCCAATTGAATCAGGGTGGGCTTTAATCCAGATTACTGGAGTCCTTTTTAAAGCAGAATGAAAATCAGAGAGAGAGAGAAGCCACGGGGAGTAGCCAGAAACTGGAAGTCGATGGAACCCAAAAGAGAAAGAAGATGCCGCCATGTGCATTTCCATGTGACAGAAAAGCCAAGGGTCAAGGATCGCTGGCAGCCAACCACAGAACGACACAACCTTCTGGGAGAAGGCACCGCCTTGCTGGTGCCTTGAATTTGGATTTCCCGTAGCCTCAAAACTGTGAACCAATACATTCCCATCATTTAAACCAACCCATTGCACGATATTTGTTTTAGCAGCCAGGAAATTGAAACACCCAGTGTGGATCAGACACAGGTGATGCTGTTCTGGATATTAATACCTTCAAATGTTTTCAAAAATACCCTACTCGTTTCCTGTTTCAGTAGGACGCCTGCATTGCAGGTGGCAGAAAGCCACATTATAACTGACCTAAAAGGGGGAGTTTAGTTCGCTTCCTCGTGCCTGCCCATGCGAAAAAAAAAAAAGGGGGCAGAGTTTATCGGAAGAACTGGAATGTCTGATGAAACAACCAAGTCCAGACAAGGACAAAGATGCTCTGGGACCTCTGGAACAAACAAAACCAAGACCTTGAGCCTTGTTAGGATTCTAGCAGTGTCTCTGCTTCTCTCTGTATGTTTTTATTCTTTCTTCTTGCTACAAACTCACTTTTTCTTCCTGATAGAAAACATGGCCTCCAAAAGCCCATTTTTTATTTATCTGAACTAGTAGGGAGAGCTTGGCCTTTCGGCTTAACCTTGACCTCTATATAACCTATCTAAGCCACTGTTTCCTCCTCTGTAACACTGAGGTTAAAAACAGTTCCTACCTCCCAGGGCTGTTGTGAAGATGACACATGATAATGTAAGTAAAGCATTTAGCTCAGCATTTGGCACTCAATTAAATTGGTACTCATTATTACCTCCCTGACAAATGCAAAACCAGAAGAGGCTTCTGCCTCAAGAATGTAGATCTGAGCCTACCTGAATACAAATATATTAATGGGAGAGAGGAAGGCAGGGCCTCTGGTGAATTCCTCCTATATCCAGTTGCAGAAGGTGGATTGCAAAGGACCTGACAGAAGTAAAGCTTTCCAGGATGAGATCTCTGACAGCAGCTCCTTTAAACTGTCACTGGAGGGTGCTGATAGGGCTGGGGACCCAGCTGCAAGACTTAGCTCTGGAACTCACTGCTAGCTAAGGCACACCCATCCATGGCCACAGGAGGGTGCCAGAGTGCCAGGATGATGAGCTGGGTCAGGCAACTTCTCAACTGGCCTAGGACACTGTTTTTGGAGATTTGTCAACTGGGAATCAGCTGAGAGTGGGAAAGCAAAGAGGGCCAGTCAAGGAATATGTGCCTTACTGGCTTAATGGGTGTGCCATGCCAGGAAAGGGCCCTGGAGACCTGGGACAAACAAGATTCCAAGAAAACCTGGAGCCATAGGAAATCACCGAGCTATGCTCCTTGCATAGGCTTGGTCTGGTTTGAAGTCTCAAACATTCATGTTTCAAAGACAGCAGGCTGAAAAAGCAGGGAGCTATCAAAACTATCAAGACAAGAGAGGTGCGGGAGATTAAGAATGAGATTTGCTGTCCATATTTTAAAACTTCAACTTTTGTATGAGACCAAAGGAAGAGATGTTTATGTGGTGCAAAACTTATATTCTGGTAGTGTATTTCCTAACTTAACTTGTATGGCCAGGTTAGCTGAATACCATAAGTACATGGAATCTTGAATAGGACATGAGACTGGTTTGTCCAGGTTAGTGTGATGCCCCAATATATCCCAGAGTAATTTGGGCATAAAGAAGTATTTATGAGTGAATGTTTTTATTTGAGTGAATAAAGAAGTATTTCAAGGTCCCCTTGGAGCACTAGGGAGAAAGGAGGAAGTGTTCAACTTCCCCATTTGGAGAATTTCTGATATTCTTCCAAGCAGTGGAGACAACCAAGTCAATTGGCCGAGCCCTCAATTTTGGGGTTTGCACCTGTGCAACTTATTCCTGCGAAAGATAGGCTAGGCCCATTTAAAACTGGGCCTAAATATCACCTCCAGAGAACCTTTTGTTACTCAGATGTGGCCTCTCTCTTTTAGTCGCTGCAGCATGTGAGTTCACTACCCTCCCTCCTATGTGGGACATGAGACTCTCAGGGGTGTAAATCTCCCTGGCAATGTGGGACAGAAATCTTGGGATGACCTGAGACCTGGCATCAAGGGATAGAGAGAGCCTTCTTGACCCAAAGCAGGGAAGAGAAAAATGAGTCAAAAGAAAGTGTCAGTGGCTGAGAGATTTCAAACAGAGTTGAGAGGTTATTCTGGAGATTATGCTTATGTGTTATATAGATATCCCTTTTTGGATTATGGTGTATTAGGGTGGCTAGAGGGAAGTACCTGAAACTGTTGAGCTGTGTTCCAGTAGCCTTGATTCTTGAAGATGATCGTATAACTATATGGCTTTTACAGTGTGATTGTGTAATTGAGAAAAACCTGTGTCTGATGCCCCTTTTATCTAAGGTATGGACAGATGAGTAAAAAATATGGATTGAGAATGAGCAAATAATAGGGGGACAAAGGTTAAAATAAATTGGGTAGATGAAAATACTAGTGGTCAATGAGAGGGAGGGATAATTGGTATGGTATGTATGAGTTTTTTCTTTTTCCTTTTTATTTCTTTTGTGGAGTGATGGAAATGTTCTGAAAAATGATCATGGTGAGGAATACACAACTATGTGATGATATTGTGAGCCACTTTGTAAACCATGTATGGAATATTTGTTAAGATTTATCAATAAAAATGTTTTTTATAAAAAAGAAAGAGATTTGAGATGAAGCATCAATATAGAAATCAGGCAAAGCCAAAACAACAGCATAAAGAATGGAACCAGCCATATTACTCAAGGTGAAGGTACAAGGGAACAGAAACCTTTGACAGAGCATCTGCCGGCTGGGCTGCAGGCCGAAGGAATGTCTGCTAAAGCTGTTGAACCAGGTCAGACTAACCTGTAAAGTTATTATTTAGTCTTAAACTACTGGTTAATCCAGTCATTTTCCAAGATAATAGAGATTAAGGCACAAAGTTGTTTAATCTAATATGCAATTATCTAATATGGAAAAAATTATGTCAGTTATTATCTAAACTACAGTTCTTTGTACACTATCAGATAATCTATTATGGTATAAAATTGTAGAAATAAGAGAAAGCACCATTAAAAGTCTAGAAACAATTTTCTAGCCCCCAAACCAACATCTATTGGACTAGAAAAATATGGAAATGTAGAAATATATAAGGAATAAAACAAAAAAATATTTAAACTCCCATCGGTTTTGCTTGTTTTTTTTTTAATTTAAATATATGTAGTTTATAATTGTATTCTACTTGGTATTTTATCTTTTACACCTACCATCATCTCACAAGTAGTTCTACATAGCAAAAGTATTTTAATGGCTGCATGTGGGAGCCAGACACTTCATGTGGGTGTACTATAAATTACTTTAACAATTTCACTATTGTTGAGTGTTTAGGTTGTTTTCAGTGTTTCAGTTTAAAATTTTATGATGATAAATATCTGGAACTCAAAACTATGTACATATTTCCATTTATTTCCTTAAAACCTATGCCTGAAAATAAAATTACTGATTCAAAGAGCCCAAGTATTTTAAGACTTACGATATGTAATGTCAAATTCTTTTATAGAAAATTTGGTCAAATCTACACTCCTCTATGTATTCTTATCAGCATTAAATGCTATCTATTTTAAGTTAATGTTAGCATCGTGGGAATTAGTACTAGTCAAACTGAACAATTTTTCTCATTTCTAAGCCATTTCTAGTTTCTCCCTTGTGAATTGTTTGTTCATATCTTGTGCCTATTTTTCTAAATTTGGATCACAGTGTTTTTTTAAATAAATTAATTTAAATGCAACCTAAAGTTTTTTAAAATGCAGTTTTATCAAGATATATTCACACACCATACAATCCATCCAAAGTATACAATCAGTGGCTCACAGCATCATCACAAAGTTGTGCTTTGCACCTTTTAAAATTTCATCACAGCAGCATGGTATCCTATTGCATGGAATAGTTTACCATTTTCTATTGATGGACATTCCATTTGTTGCCAAATAATACTGTAACAAATATCCTTGTACCTTTTAAAAATTTTTTATTATTTTTATTATAAACAACAAACAAACCTACAAACATTCTTGACCTATAAACAAACATTCTTGACATGGTTACATTCAGTGCTCACAATATCATCACATAGTTGTGTATTCATCACCATGACCATTTTTTTGAACACTTGTATCTCTCCAGCAAAAGAAAGAAAAAAGAAAAAACTCATATGTGCCATACCCCTTACTACTCCCTTTCATTGAGCACTAGTATTTCAATGTACTCAATTTATTTTAACCTTTGTTCCCCTTATCATTTGTTTATTTCTTATCCATATTTTTTACTCATCTGTCCATATCATAGATAAAAAGAGCATCAGACACATGATTTTCTCAATCACACAGTCACATTGCAAAAGCTATGTCATTATACAATCATCTTCAAGAAACATGGCTACTGGAACATAGTTCTACAGTTTCAGGCACTTCCTTCTGGCCACTCTAATACACCATTAACTAGAAAGGGGATTATCTATATAATGCGGAAGAATAACCTCCAGGATAACCTCTCAACTCTGTTTGAAATCTCTCAGCCATTGATGCTTTATTTTGTCTCATTTCTCTCTTCCCCCTTTCAGTTGAGAAGGTTTTCTCAATCCCTTGATGCTGAATCCCAGCTCATTCCAGAATTTCTGTCCCACATTACCAGGGAGGTTTACACCCCTGGGGAGTCATGCCCCACGTAGAGATGGGGAGGGCAGTGAGTTTGCTTGCTGTGTTGGCTGAGAGAGAGATAGGCCATATCTGAGCAACAAAAGAGGTTCTCTGGGGGTGACTTCAAGGCCTCACTTTGAGAAGGCTTAGCCTATGCTTTGCAGGGATAAGTTTCATAGGAGCGAATCCCAAAATTGAGGTCTCAGCCAATTGATTTGGTTGTCCCCACTGCTTGCAAGAATATCAGGAAGTCTCCATATGGGGAAGTTGAATTTTTTCCCCTTTCTCGCCATTCCCCCAAGGGGACTTTGCAAATACTTCTTTATTTACTGTTCAAATCATTCTGGGATTTATCAGGACATCACACTAACCCGGACAAACCTACAAAATCTCATGCCCTATTCGAGGTTCCATGTACTTATGGTGTTCAGTTAAATTGTCCACATAATACGTAAAGATTTTTGAAGTATAATAACCTTTTGCCATATTAATTATTAGCATTTATTTGCTTATGATTTCTTTCTATAGAGAAGATATTTTGTTTATGTAATTAAATATATTGAATTTTTTTGAAAATCCAGCTATTGATTTAATGATTATAAAATTTAATGATTATTGTCTTTCCTTATCTGAGAGGCAAGATAAAAGTTCGTCTAGCAAACTTTTTCTTCTAGCGTTGTAAGATTTTATCTTCTTACATTTAATGTTTTAAATTGTCAGAAACTCTTTTTGAGGAGCTATATGAGGTAAGAATCTGTGCACTTTTTTTTTTTAATTTTTTTATTAATCAAAAAAAAGAAAAGAAATTAACACAACATTTAGAAATCATTCCATTCTACAAATGCACTCAGTAATTCTTAGTATCATCACATAGATGTATGATCATCATTTCTTAGTACATTTGCATCGATTTAGGAAAAGAACTAGCAAAACAGCAGAAAAAGATATAGAATGTTAATATAGAGAAGAGAATTAAAATAATAATACTAATAATATATATATATATAAAGGAAAAAGAAAAAAAACAAAAACAAAAGATACAAACACACAAACACACAAACAAAAAACCATATTTCAGGTGCAGCTTCATTCAGTGTTCCAACATAGTTACATTACACTTAGGTATTATTGTGCTGTCCATTTTTGAGTTTTTGTATCTAGTCCTGTTGCACAGTCTGTATCCCTTCAGCTCCAATTACCCATTATCTTACCCTGTTTCTAACTCCTGCTGGTCTCTGTTACCAATGATATATTCCAAGCTGATTCTCGAATGTCGGTTCACATCAGCGGGACCTTACAGTATTTGTCCTTTAGTTTTGGGCTAGACTCACTCAGCATAATGTTCTCTAGGTCCATCCATGTTATTACATGCTTCATAAGTTTAGTCTGTCTTAAAGCTGCATAATATTCCATCGTAGGTATACGCCACAGTTTGTTTAGCCACTCGTCTGTTGATGGACATTTTGGCTGTTTCCATCTCTTTGTAATTGTAGATAATGCTGCTATAAACACTGGTGTGCAAATGTCCTGTGTCTTTGCCTTTAAGTCCTTCGAGTAGATACCTAGCAGTGGTATTGCTGGGTCATAATCCATTCTGCCATTCTATGTCTTTTGATTGGGAAATTCAGTCCATTAACTTTTAGTGTTATTACTGTTTGGATAATATTTTCCTCTACCATTTTGGCTTTTGTATTTTCCTTCTTTCTACACTTTACTCCATACCTCTCTCTTCTGTCTTTTCGTATCTGACTCGAGTGCTCCCTTTAGTATTTCTTGCAGAGCTGGTCTCTTGGTCACAAATTCTCTCAGTGACTTTTTGTCTATAAATGTTTTAATTTCTCCTTCATTTTTGAAGGACAATTTTGCTGGATATAGGAGTCTTGGTTGGCAGTTTTTCTCTTTTAGTAATTTAAATATATCATCCCACTGTCTTCTAGCTTCCATGGTTTCTGCTGAGAAATCTACACATAGTCTTATTGGGTTTCCCTTGTATGTGACAGATTGTTTTTCTCTTGCTGCTTTCAAGATCCTCTCTTTCTCTTTGACCTCTGACATTCTAACTAGTAAGTGTCTTGGAGAACACCTATTTGGGTCTATTCTCTTTGGGGTGCGCTGCACTTCTTGGATCTGCAAATTTAGGTCTTTCATAAGAGTTGGGAAATTTTCAGTGATAATTTCTTCCATTAGTTTTTCTCCTCCTTTTCCCTTCTCTTCTCCTTCTGGGACACCCACAACACGTATATTTGTGCGCTTCATATTGTCATTCAGTTCCCTGATCCCCTGCTCAAGTTTTTCCATTCTTTTCCCTATAGTTTCTGTTTCTTTTTGGAATTCAGATGTTCCATCCTCCAGTTCACTAATTGTAGCTTCTGTCTCTTTAGATCTACCATTGTAGGTATCCATTGTTTTTTCCATTTTTTCTTCTTTGTCCTTCACTCCCATAAGTTCTGTGATTTGTTTTTTCAAATTTTCTATTTCTTCTTTTTGTTCAGCCCATGTCTTCTTCATGTCCTCCCTCAATTTATTGTTTTGGTTTTTGAAGAGTTTTTCCATTTCTGTTCGTATATTCAGCATTAGTTGTCTCAGCTCCTGTATCTCATTTGAACTATTGGTTTGTTCCTTTGACTGGGCCATATCTTCAATTTTCTGAGCGTCATCCATTATTTTCTGCTGGTGTCTGGGTATTTGATCAGATTTCCCTGGGTGTGGGACCCAGCTGGTTGAAAGCTTTTTCTGTGAAATCTCTGGGCTCTGTTTTTCTTTTCCTGCCCAGTAGGTGGCGCTCGTGGCGCTCGTCTGTCTGCACGGCAGTCGGCCCGGGAAACCGCGCGTGGAGGCGGGGGTCGCTGGCCGCGGCGGCTTGGGAGAGTGCCGGTCCTAATTGCCCAGCTGGCCCGAAACGCCAAGCGTGACGGGAGGGCCCCGCTATCCAACGTTCCCAGTCAGACCGGGGAGCCACGTGCGTGGAGGGGACCCCAGTCGCCAGCCGCCCCGGCCGGGAAAACGCACGCCCCTTGGGTATCTCACCGCAGCAGATTCTCCCTGCCCGTTCAGCTGTTCCAGAATGGGGTACGCTGTCTTTTTGGTCTCTGTCGTGACTCCGGGAGCTGTTTCGTATTGTTTCTGTTTCTTTAGTTGCTTTTCTGGAGGAGGTACTAAGACCCGCGCGTCTTACTAAGCCGCCATCTTCTCCGGAAGTCAGAATCTGTGCACTTTTATAGAAAGACTGAGTACTTGTGATGAGGCTATCTTCTTGTGAAATGCAGCCCTGGTGCTAGAGAAGGGGCTCCATGGTATTCAGGGTCTCCCCAGGTTTCTCCTGGATTACTCCAGTTTTATGTTAGACCTCATCACCATCAGACATAGATTGCTTTTGTTATTTGTATTTACAGGAGGATTTCCAAGAGTAGAGATGTTCCCACTACTCCTTGGTACTTTGGAACAGGAATCATACCTGGCCCCTTTACTGACACTTTATAAGAGATAGTGAAATCAAAGCACTCAAAAAAAAAAACTTAGCTGTTCCAGGCTGTCATGGTCCAAGCATGTGGTTACAGGATGCTGGTGACCTGGGGATAATGCCTCCACACCCTGAAGGTGGCAAACATGACAAATGATTCCCGTTCTTAAAGGGTCGATATCAACCAGGCCAGCTTCCTCCACAGCGGGTGATTGTGCTCAGATCCCCTTCATTGTTGAAGGTATTGTTTCCAATAGCATAGGGTTATTGGGTCTAGGTGAGTCAAAGCTAGGAAAGAGACAAGCAAATCTTCAACTACTAAAATGCTTTATCTACCTCTCGATACCAGGAAAGCTTTTTCTTTTTTTTTGAGAAGGATTATTTTAGAACAGTAAAAACAGAAGACTAAAAAGTGAAAAATCGTGAAACTGTAACCCATACCAAACTTTAAAATCTGTTGTTTAACTACTTGTTAAAATGTACTTGGAAATTTATGGCTTTTTTGTATATATGTTATATTTTACAACTTAAAAAAAAATGGTAAAAAAAAAATGCAGAAAACTGTGAGAATCCCAGGAATAACTCGACCCCCTTGGTGAGCCTGGCTGGTGGAAGTGCAAGGACCCACAGAGCAACCATGGGGTCCTCTAACACCATTCTTGGAGTTGTCCTAGAATGGTGCTGTGGCAGGTGGTTGAGGAACCTGGGCCATGGGCTCATGTCAGATTGGGGAAACATCTTAGGAGATTGTGCAGGTTGAGCATGACCTCATCATGCTCAATGCAAGGTCATGCAAGATGCTAGTCATTAAATGACTAATACCCATCATAAGCAAATTGGCAATATCCCATTTAGAGTTACCCAACCTGTAAGGCAGTCTTCTTTTCATTTTTCATGCAGAATCTGGGTTACATTGTGGCCACCTTAAGGTTTTAATTTTGTAGATATGTGCCAGAAGTCAGAGATCAGTAGAAGCAGAAAGTGATCTCAGATGGAGGCCCCATAGAGGTTGTGACGAGTCTACAGAGGTAGAATTCCCAGTTTCTTGTTATGCAGGGCCCTGGGAAGGAGATAAAGGGGCCAACAAAACTGTCACAAAGGGGAGGGGATCAATTACAACTGCTGAAGGTCTGTAACTCTGACTCTGAGAGGAATATCCATAAAGAATCATCACATGGCACCAGGTCTGTTGCATGGTGCCACTTATGTAGCAGGGAAGTCATTTCACTTGGGTCTAAAAGCACTTCCCTGCGGGTCTTGTACTCAGCCAGAATTCTGGAAACAGAAATCATAGGTGAGATCAGACTTGCTATAGGGCTGGGAAAAGACACAGACAATACTGATTACAAAAATCTGACATGGGGAGGTGGAGTGGACAAGGTTAGGTCATAGACCTCCAGTGGGAGCCAGAAATCCAGAGAAAACATGCACATTGAATAGCCCCCATTTCTATCCTTGCTGCACAGCATGTCAGGTGGAAGAGACCCATTTGACCAGAAAAAGCTGCCTGACTCCCTTGACTCCATCACTGTTTCAGTCTGAAGCCTGGAACTCACAAATCAGAACTTTTCTAGGATGTGAAGCATCTCCTCCTGCACCTAAGGGCCAGACTACCTCATGGGTTGAGGCCCAACAGGACCCTCTGCCATGGTGGATGCCACCACTGTGGACCAGGCATTCACAGATAAAGTAACCTTCCCTTTCTTAGACAAATCCAGCCACCCAATCTGCTAATTGTAGAGCAAATAGAAAATGCCAACTGGTTGAGTTGAAACATATCTCACTTTATTTGACCAACTGTTTGGTTAATTAAGCAGGCACATTTCCAGACACATTTGTCTCAGTTGTTATCTTTAAACTAACATTAAGTTTCAATTCAGTCCTTTTTAATGATGACAAAGGAACGGCATTGTGATTTGCCTGTTTTCCTAAGAATCTTTCCATTAATATAAATAAATACATTTATTTCCGTAAATAAAGGAGGCAAAACCATGCTCACCATTCAATACGAGCATCATGTTTATTATATCTTCATAGTAAATAGCACAGTGCATGGCTGGGAACTGGTAACCTGCTCTCAGGCTGATATTTATTTAACCACCTTCTACTCACCCACTTTTGCCTTCTCGGGTAAAAGATGAGCCCATCACTTCTCAATGACATGAACTGTCATTTTCTTATGTGGGGATAGCGTGTTATAACTACGCCTTCAATAGATCTGTGCTTTGAGTTGCTTTACCAGTTGTAGTGACAGATTTGCACTGATCTGTCAACATTCTGCCATCAGGGTGTGTATTAGTTAGAGTTCCTCAATTGTACACAACAGAAGCAGAATTTGGATAATTTAAGTGGAAGAGAAAAGTCTGACAGAACTAAGAAAATTGAAGAATCAGCTTAGAGAAGGAACTAAGGACAGCTCTAGAGGTTTAGGTGGCAGGAAGTCCTTGACAGACTGAGGGCACAGCTGCTGGGATAATGAATGCCAAGCAGATTTTCAGTGCCCAGGTCACGCCATTCAAGATTAAATCCCAGGAGAGAGTCTGCCTCATTCCTTGGGTAGGGGTAAACAAGGCAGTTTGATTTATAGTCCCATCAAGACTGTACATAGTGAAAGAAAGGTAGTTTCCCAATCATAGTGCTATTACCAAAATAAACCTTGTGTGGTATTAGGTTCTAATTCCCGCAGTCCGAAGCTGCTCCTAGTCCTGAGTGTACCAGAGATTCACACTCTCCTTCAACAGCTTCTAACGCCCTTCCAGGGTTGAATCTTAAATTCTTACCACTTCCCTGGCTAACCTTTGGGATGGGGACTTTCGATATGGTGAGATTTCCTTCAATCACACTCTTTATAGCCAACCAGGAAAGGCATTTTGTCTATGGAGAAATTATAGTTCTATTTTTAGGCTCCCAAAATGCCATGTGGATCTTTCAGTTTTCAGTTCTCCAGACGAGTTCTCCAAGGGTAGAATATTTGCATGTCATATCCCTCCCTCTCATATCACATTCTCCTTGCTAAAGTCAACAATGTTCTAACTTGAGGCACATTGTTTAATTATTGTTTTAATTGATGTGAAATTCACATAACATAAAATTAACTGTTTTAAATTGAACAGTACAGTGGTATTTAGTACATTCTCAAGTTGTGCCACTGCTATATTTATCTAGTTCCAAAACATTTCCTGAACTCCAAAAGGAAATCCCGTACCTGTTAAACAATTGCTCCCCACTCCTCTCTTCCCTTAGCCCCTGGAAACCACCAATCTGTGTTGTCTCTATTGATTTACCTATTCTGGATCTTTCATACAATATGTGACCTTTTGTGCCTGGCTTCTTTCTCATAGCATAATGTTTTTGAGGTTCATCCATACTGTAGTATGTATCAGCATTTCATTCCTTTACAGATTAATAATTGGGATTAATATTCCATTGTATGTATGTACCACAATTTGTTTAGCTATTATCCACTGATGGACATTTGGGTCAATTCCAGCTTTTGGCTATTGTGAGTGGTGCTGTTATGAACACATATGTACCTGTTTGTTCGAGTCCCTGTTTTCAATTCGTTGAGATTCATACCTAGGAATGGAAGTGGTAATCCTATATTAAACTTTTTGAGGAACTGCCAAACTGGTTGTCACAGTGGCTGAACCATTTTACATTCCCAATAGCAATGTATGGGGGTGGGGGGTCCTATTTCTTCACATCTTCACCAACACTTGTTATATATCTTCCTTCCTTCCTTCTTCCTTCCTTCCTTCCTTCCTTCCTTCCTTCCTTCCTTCCTTCCTTCCTTCCTTCCTTCCTTCCTTCCTTCCTTCCTTCCTTCCTTCCTTCCTTCGTACCTTCCTACTTTCCTTCCTTCCTTTCTCTCTTCCTTCCTTTCTTCCTTCTTTTCTTTATTTCTTTGTTTCTTTTTTTACTTTATACCATACCAACTAGAATTCACTCCCTGGGGTGAATTTTCAACTTGGTCAAGCTATTGTCTATTTAAGGGTTGTCCTAGGCTTGTCTCCTCTCCCAGTGTCTCAGAGATAGACTGCTAGTCCCAAAGTCTCCCACAATGGAGACCCTCTAATGAAAAGAGGACTCACGGTCATCTCCTCTGATGTCCCAGAGGCATGCTAATTGAGCACATTAAAGTGACAGATTTTTTTTTCAGGTATTTCTCTTTATTTGCTTTTTTCATCAGGTAGTTGTATATTTATCACCTGATCATTTTTAGAACATTTGCATCACTCTAGGAAAAGAAATAAAAAGATGAAAGAAAAAATTCATGCATCCCATACTTCTTACCCCTCAGGGAGGGGTAAGAGCACAAGTAAGAGCTCATTGAGCACAAGTAGAGATCTACTCAATTTCCCCCCTTTAACCCCCACTGTTATTTATTTATTTTTTGCCCTTATTTTTCTACTCATCTGTCTATACTCTGGATAAAGGGAGCATCAGAAACAAGATTTTCACAATCACATAGTCACATTGTAAAAGCTATATAGTTATACGGTAATCTTCAAGAATCAAGGCTACTGGAATACAGTTCAACAGTTTCAGGTATTTCCCTCTAGCCACTCCAGTATACCATAAACTAAAAAGAGATGTCTATATAATGCATAATAATAACAACCTCCATGATAGCCTCTCAACTCTGTTTGAAATCTCCTAGCTACTGAAATTTTATTTTTTTTCATCTCCCTCTTCTCCCTTTTGGTCAAGAAGGTTTTCTCAATCAGGGAGTCCTGTTCCATGTTGCCAGTGAGATTTATACCCCTGGCAGTTATGTCCCATGTATGGCGGAGGGCAGTGAGTTCACCTGCCAAATTGGCTTGGAGAGACCACATCTGAGCAACAAAAGAGGCTCTTTGGGGGTGACTCTTAGGCATAATTTTAAGTAGGCTTAGCTTATCCTTTGCAGGAATAAGTTTCATAAGAGTGAATCCAGAGATCGAATGCTCAGCCTATTGAATTCTTTCTCCCCACTGCTTGAGAGAATATCAGAATTTCCCAGATCAGGGAGTTTAATATTTCCTCCTTTTCCCCAGTCTCCCAGGGGATTTTGCAAATATTTTTTTATTCTCTGCTCAAATTACTCTGGGATATATCGGAGTATTACAGTAACCTGGACAAACCAACAAGATCTCACACCCAATTCAAGATTCCATGAAATCATGGTGTTCAAATAAACTGATCATATGAGTTAAACTAGATAATGCACTTATTATCTAATTTAAAATATAAATTTTGCATCAAATAAACATCTCTTCCTTTGGTCTCACACATAAGCTGAAGTTTTAAAATATGAACCATATCATCCTTTACCCTGTATTCTGATTTATCTTAGTCCTGTCCAGATCAGCTGCTTCATAATATCTTTAGCTGAAGTCTGATAACTTTTTCAGCTTTTTTAACAGTTGCTGTATGCGGTAGTGTTGACTTTCACAGCTTCAGAGCCCTAGCTCTGAGTCTCAGATGTCACATAAATACCCAAAGTTTCAGGGAAAGACCAGGGTATACACAAATAACTCAGCATCTCAGAAAGTGGCAGATTTTTAATGCTGACTTGTACTGGGGTATACAGGGTATGTTATGTATAAGGGGCCTACGAGGCTAAACTTAGGTCATTGGAGGAAGGCACATGGAAAGGGCTAGGGTCAGCTCAGTGAAGATGAATTACTTGAAATTCCAGCTTGAATCCTGTAGCAACAGAAAGCAACTAATCTACCCTCCATCACATTGGAGACATTCTGATAAGAATCAGCAATCTGGGAAACAGGTCAAGAGTCTAGAGGACTCACAGGGAAGGGGACTATGTTTTACGGGCATTAAAACTCTAAATGCACTTTCCCACAGAAGCACTGTTATAAATAGGGGTCAAGGTCTTTAGTATTATTAGTACAATATGTCAGGTACATCAGGAGTCTGTAAACTTTTGTGGGCCGGCCTTGGGACAGTGCCACCATTTGTAATATTGTTTCTATAGGAAAGCTTGTTCCCAGTTCCAGACAACAGATCAACCAATAAGCCGGGAACTGCCTACTCTGAGGTTTTTCACTGGTAAACGCAATAGATTCATAAACTTTCATAGTTTATCAAACTGAGTTTATGGCCTTGTGGTCTAGGACATTGGCTCTGAGCCCAGAAGCCCTCTGCTGTCCTCTCTCGCTAAACACTGATTGAATTCCCCCAAAACCCAAGAGTGCATCAGCCAGTGCTGTCTCTATCCCTAGATCTACCTGCAGGCATTGTACTAAGGTGGAAGCTGAGTAACTCTAATTTTTAACTTTTATATTAAAATATTTCAGACTCACAAGAAGGTATAAAGAATAATGAATGCTTACGTATCCACTTCAAAAATAAAATATCACTGCTAGAGTTAGAACTCCCACGGCCTGTCCCTAATCCCATCTTCTCCCTCCGATCTCAGAAGTCATCACTCTCTTGAATTTAGTGATTATCATAACCATGTAGATTCTCAGCTATTCTATACACTTCACCTCTGCTAGAATGGTAGAAATGTAAGGGGTGGGGGAAAAAAAAGAAATGTAAGGGGGGAGAATAGACTCAGATCCTGGGTCAGATGCTTGGGGGTGGGAGACTCAGTCCAAGTTGTAGAGGTGTCATTTAGGAAAGGGAAAAACACTCAGTGAGTGTCAGGCCCATATTCTGAAAGGATGCTGGGAAGGTAGGAAGAATCAGGACAGGGTGTCTCACGAACTGGAATTGTCTGGCCTGGCAGATGGTCTCTGTCTGGCAAACACGAAATGAAGTCCAGGAAATCAGTTATCATAGGAAAGGGCGGGCAAGAATGGGAAAGTCTCGCCAGAGAGGGCCTCTCTATGAGTCCAACATTTCTAGTTATAGGAACAGGGCAATAAAAGAGTGAAATCCTTATACTCATGCAGTCATTCATTCAACAAAGATTTGTTAGCCCTTCTCTAAATCACAGGCAATGTGCTAAGTGCGAGACAGGAGGAATATAATTAAGCACAAGAAATAGTCCCTACTCTGAAGAAACTTATAGATTAGAAGAAGAGAGAGACACAAAAGATAATATCAATACAGTATGATGAGTTAGAAGATGAATGGGCTTGAAAGGCCTCGGCAGGGCAGGCTGGGTCAGCCTCAGATCCATTCAGCTAGGTGTTAGTTTAATAAATAATCTAGGAAGTAGCTTCTTAGGGAGTTAGTAGAGGATTGGAGGCACAGTGAAGACCCAAGAGATGTACTGGAGTCAAGAGTGGGGGATGAGGTGGAGGAAGTCAGAAATCCAAACTCAATGGGTAAAGATGAATTAAGGAGCAGACAGATATCTAGGAATGGAGCAGGGATTTAGGCACTGAACAAGCAGCGCAGTGTCACCATATTTTTATAGGTCTTCCTATAGCTACTATTCTAGCCACCACCTTACTGATGCCACCATTTGGAAAACTCAAGAACCTCTAATCCCATACTTCTCTGTACTTCTGTTTCTCTTTAACCCACCAGACATTTCTACTTGTACCTATGAAACCTCGGCCTCTTCACGGAACTCTCTATAGTGGACACATTTTGCAGTATCTTCTCAACTTGTGAAGGACCTTTATAGTACCTCTCCTTACCCATAATGGTGGGCCTGTTGCTATCGTTTTGTTCAATGCGTCAGAGATACCCAAACCCCCAACACTTCACTGTCTATGTGCAGCCAGAGACCTAGCTGATCTCCCTCCACCTTCTAGCCTGAACTGAAACCTGACTTTCCCCTGAGATTACCACTTCCCTTGCAGTCCTTTCAAGTAGAAGCTATTTATTCTCCCATGCCCCACATACAGGGAGGGACTAGCAACATTCTTCTAGCTCCCTATGAGTGTTCTAAGCAATTTCTCCTCCATTATAGTACAAAAACCCTCTTCCCGCCAAGGTCCATTCCCTTCAACCGGCTACTTTCTCTAGTTTTATCTCTGTCATCTACCAACCTCGTTAGGCCCTAATAATTATTAAATGCCTGGGTCACTTCTTCATCCTGGGGGAGGAGAAAGACATTTTATGACTCTGTGGACCACCTACTCAATGGTCCAACTTCTTAGCTCTGTAATCTTTCAAACTTCTACTCCACCTCAGTCACCAGCTTCCATGGCCACTGTACTTTGTCACCCTGGAACCACCCTAGAAATCTTAAACTTCTATCATTATAACTACCCATCCAGCTTTCTCCCCCACCCCCACCCAATCTAATGGATTGAGGTCTCAACAAATTTTTAGCTGGGTTCTCAGCCTAATGAATACCTTTTTATTTGTTTTCTGTCAGTTTTCCCTTTCATCTTCTGCTATCATTGCATACCTTTTCTACTGTCCCAAAGCTCTAAACAATCAAGTGAAACTCTCTTCATTTATTAATTGATTTATTAATATTATTCAATAAATATTTATTACATACCTACTATATACCCGGTGCTGTGAATATGGTGATACAGCTTTGCCAGTGTGAAGTCCACAGTCTAAGGAGGCACACACAAACATAATTACAAACTAAGATAAGACCTGGGTTAGGGCCAGGAGGTAGAAAGCAGCATTTCAGGAAGAAGAAGCAACATGCACACAACTCTGAAGCAGAATGGAGTCTAGCTTGAGGAAGTGAAACAAAAAGGCCTATGTGTTTGGAGGTAAAACGCTAGAAAAAAGTAATATCACGAGAGTTAAATTGTGCCTTTTGAAAAGACCACTGACTGTTGTGAGAAAGGTTGATTAGAAGAAGGCTATAGGAAATGTAGATAAGATCATCACAGAAGTCCAAGCAAAAGATAATGTTATGAAAGAAAAGGAGAGACATGGACAGAAGGTGGTATTGACAAGGCGGTGATGAACTGTGTGATGGTTAGGTTCTCATGTCAACTTGGCCAGGTGATGTGCCTCGTCGTCTGGACAAGCAAGCACTAGCCTGACGGTTGCTGCAAGGATATTTCCTGGCTGGTTAGTAAACCAAAAGTCTAGTTCATTAAATCATCGATCAGTTGATTGCATCTGTGGCTGATGACATCTGCAATTAACTAAGGGCATGTCTCCTGAAAATAAGATAATCCAATCACTTGGGGGGGGGGGGACTTTTTCACTGTTTCTTCAGTCAGCAAGTTTCTCCTGTGGATCTTGTCCAGACCCTTCATTGGAGCTGCCAGCTTCTAGGGATTTTAGCCTGCTCTAAGGATTTTGAACTCTTCCATTCCCACAGTTGCATGAGACATCTTTATAAATCTCATATTTACAGATATCTTCTGTTTGTTCTGTTTCTCTAGAGAACCCTTACAAATATAACTTGATACAGGGAGTGGAGTGCTGCTGTGGTTTGTAGATACCAAACATGTTAGAACAGCTTTCTAAATGGATAAGGGGAAGATTTTGGAAGAATTGTGAGGCTCTTGATAGATAAGGCCTTGAATACTCTGAAGAGACTGTTAGTAGAAATGTGGACTCTAAAGATACCTCTGAAGAGGCTTTCAACAGAGATGATGAATGTGTCATTGCAAGGAACACATTCTTTGTGGATGGAAGGCAGAATTTGAGAGTGATGAACTTGGATATTTAGCAGAAGAAGTTTCCAAATTAAATGTGAAAAATGCTGTCTGGCTGTTCCTTGTAGCTTTTAGTAAAATGCGAGAGAAAAGCGATAAGTTGAGAACTGAACTCTTGGGTACAAAGAAAATAGAAATTCATCATCTGGAAAATTCTGAGCTTCCAAGAAAGTGAGACCCAGTGAATAGGGCGCCATATGAGGATTTACCCAAATATGGAAGCAGCCAGACATTACAATATAAGTGAGGACTGGAGATGAAGTTATCCAGAAAGGATCTGTGGAAAATCCTATTGTCTGATGGGTATGATCCCAGTACACTGCATAGAAAACCAACAAGAGTATTGTGGGATCTGTATAAATGGAACCACTGCCAATCTGGACTAAAAGAAACAAAAATGGGGCAAATTGAATGAAAATGATGTCAGAGGCAGAACCATGGAAGCTAAGGTCTGAGCCAGGAATTCTGGGGCCAGGAGAGTGGACCCACCCATACATGTGAAGAAGGTGAGTATGCCCTATAAACAGAGGGCAGGCTTTCTGCTTCATTGCTTAGGAAGAAGTGTACTACTTCATGCCTTAGAGAGGATGGGGCACATAAACCGGGGGTTGGGAATAGCCTAGCTGCTGCCCCATTGTTCTCGAGGGGTTGAGTGTATGCCCCAGAGATGGCAGAGATCACTGGTGCTGCCCCAACGTGTGGAGAGGATGGAGCCAAGAAAAAGGTGGTCCCCCCAATGAACCCCAGTGTTGCAACCAACCCAGCATTTGGAGAGAGAACAAGTCCACTGCATAGGCCCTTGGAAAGTATGGGAATGCCATTTTCTAAAACCCCATGGATAAACAACTTTCAGACTTTGAAATCCAATGGTGTTTGCCTTGTAGGTTTTCAGAACTGTTTAGATCCAGTGACCCCTGTTTACTTTTCGATTTGTCCCTATGGCAATGGAAACATGTATCCTATGTCTGTCCCTCTTTGTATATTGAAAGTAGATAACTTGTTCTGAGTTTCTCAGGTCCAAAGCCAGAGGAGAATTTTTTGTTTTAGAACAAAGACACTAATGTTTGGAGATGCTTGGAGCCCAGCAGACATTACCATGTGCCTTCCCATGAGATGTTAAGCAAGCCAGAACTAGGAGACAGCAAGGGAAGTCAACAGATGAAAGCCAGCCCTAGAGAAGCAAGGTGAGGAACCACAACAGGAACAGAGGTGAAAGTGGCAGAGCCCAGGAGCAAGGGACCATCTAATGCCAGTCATGTGCCTTCCCAGCTGACAGAGGTGTCCCAGACCCATTGGCCTTTCTTGAATTAAATATCTTTCCCTGGATGCCTTAGTTTGGATGTTTTCATAGGCTTAGAACTATAAACTTGTAACTTACTAAATTCCCTTTATAAAAGCCATTCCATTTCTGGTACATTGCATTCCAGTAGCTCCACAAACTAATACAAATTGGACATGGGTCAAGGACCAAGGATCACTGAGGTTTCTGGCTACCCAACTTAATGATTGAATGATGTTATTCACCAGTTGCTACAGAGTATGTAGGACATTTTTGTCAATGCCTTCAATATAAACTGAGAAACTATTGGACACATGGGTTCCCAGCATGCATGTAAAGGTGGTGCTCAAATGAAAGGCATTTCTTTGCCTGCTTTTTAGCTCTAACCATGACCATTTCCTGCATATTTAATTTAAAAGGGAGGTCATCCCATGAGTCTTGGTCTTGCTTCAACCATTAATTGAAGTAGACAAAGTTACTTAGCTTTTCTGGGGCTTGATGTTTATACCAGTAACGTGAGAAAGCTGAACCAGGTGGCCTTTAAAGGGTACTACAAAATGGGAGTGAGGGATGCTGGTGTCTCTAGGAGCAAGAGGCCTTCCAGATGCTGACATATCCTTCATGCCTGTCCCTCCTCAACCCTTAGGCTTTCATGGGGAATGCATATACATCCAACTTCCTGGTCAGTGCTCTTCTGGCTTCTGGCTCCTTGCTTCTGTGTTGCTTGAGTAGGGTCTGCATGAACCACCATAGTCTTAAGTAACCTGGACCAACACCAAACACTTCACTCCACATCAAATTTGGTACATACTACCAGATGGTCTCAGAGGATACTTACTTCTCTGTATGTTTTTATTTCAAAATCAAGCCTATCTTCATAACATAACAGAACAAATGTGACTGCACCCTATTCCAAAACCCAGAAAATCCAGAATACCCAAATTCCCAGGAACCACCAGTCCTTCAGTCCATCTGCCTCATAGAACACATCATTGCTATTCAACATCTCTGGGGCCTCTTCTCCTTTCCAGGCACACCAGTAACACAACAAAGCACCTATGGCCAATCATGCTGTGCCAATCTTGTTGCCAACCCACAGTCAGTAGTGTTGGGGACTTCTCTTCGATCTGATCTTCTCCACATGAACACCTATCTGTGGATTCCAGCAAAAGAATTCAAGGACATATGCTGTAGTTGTGTCATGTGCCTTTTATACCATGGCTTGTCTAAAATGCTTCATCAAGAGTTGTCTGAGGTAAACACAATGGCCCTTAATCTAGCATAATGTTCAGTGCTATGTTGAAAGCTATAGCACCCGAGCCCAGATCTAGAACTGTCCCAGAGAATCCAAAGGCCTCTTGCTCTTGCCATTTTCTCCTAGCCAGTTCTGAAAAGCAAACCTCATAGAATATACTATTGGTTTACCCCTATCTAAGGCCATGACACCTTCCTACAAGGAACCTGGTAGTTTCCCTAAGCCTCACTGTGGCTGTGATTTGAGAGATGAACCCAGGCCCATGTGCTGTGTTCCAAACCACCCCTGCTATCTTCCCTGATCCTTCTCAGAGTCCCTGAATCAAATAAGTGCTTTCTAATTTTCTCCTCCATGGATGAGAGAGTTCCCTGTGGGTGAATCCCTTCTTCCTTTAGGATATTGCTCTGCAATGTAAAGTTTATCCCCCTATTTCCATACATATACATATCAATTGTATATAGTTTCTACTACACTTTAATTTCTTCCTTCTAAAGGAAGCTTATTAATTTGATGCAAGTGGTTGGCCAGACAATGAATTAATTTTCCTTGGTCAAGTGCGAACTCCTAGTCCAATCAGCTGTCTGGGCTTTTTGAGAAGGGGTGTACCATGTAATATTAATCATGGAAGCCTATTGCTGCTACTCCTGAAGGCTGTCAGTTCATGGGGTGTCTGGTAACTGATCCTAAGACCTCGTTTGAACAAATAAGCTGGGAAATCAGAATGTACCTAAAGTATTTCTGTAATTATTTTATTAATGTCTCTCTCTTTCTCTCTGACTAGAAAATAAAGTGCTTCTGGGCACATAGTAGGTATTCAATAGTTATTTTTCAAATTAATGAATAAATGCATGAAGAAAGCTGAAAGCTGAAGTTGAGGAACTGAGGAAGGAACTTAAATGAGTCAAAAGTGTGACTCTGCCAAAGGTATGAGTAAGCCAAGTTATGAGTAAGCAGAACCTAAGATGCAGGAAAGACACACAGAGTAGATGATAAGAAAGCCAGTCAGTAGTGAGTGGAGAGAGTGGTAGATTGCATGAGGAGCAGCTGAGTCACCTATGAGTAAAGTCTCACCAAATCCCGTGGCTGAGTTCTTGGAACTGCCTTGAATCCAGAGCCACCCTCCTGTTTCTGTGCTTTCTGAAGACTGGTTGCTTGTCTTTCTCTGGGTTTCCATACACACGTGTCTTTATAATAAACCACCTATTACTAAAGGTAATAGTGAATTGCCCCTGCTTGGGAGTCTCAACCTTGAGGAGCCTTGAGGACATGAGCCCTGAGGGATACAGCTGTTATTTAACTCATGAAGCACACTGGTCCCTTCCGTGAATAGAATGGTAACCAGTTCATATGGAGATGTCCTAGCATGCTTTGATTCAGAGCAGAGACATAGTTTAGGCCCTGTTCTGACATATCTTGTTTGATTATCCTACATCTAAAGAAAATCTTATCAGTCTTCGTCAAGGCCATCCAGATTTGCTTGGCTACAGTGCCATTTTAAATTGAATATTAGAAAGAAAAAATAAATATTATTGTAAGTAGTATTTGTTTTGTTATTTTGGAATAATATTTATGAGAAGTTATTAAAGATTATTTTCATCATATTATCATAAAAATTATTGCATGCTTATTATGAATTATTAGTTAGTTAATTGGACAGCCATACTGGCAATTACTTCAAGGTCTTAAGCCCTTTTGGATGCCTGTATGACTAGTTTTCTGTTGCTGCTGTAACAAATTACCACACACTTAGAGGCTTAAACAACACAAATTTACTATCTTACAGTTCTATAAATGAAAAGTCTGATTCAGTCTTCACTGGGTTAAAGTCAAGGTATTAGCAGGGATGCATTCCTTTCTGGAGGCTCTGTGAAAGAATCTATTTCCTGGCCTCTTCCATCTTCTAGAGCACACCTGCATTACCCCCTTCTTCTATCTTCAAAGCCAACAATGGCAAGTCAGGCCCTTTTTACATCACATCTCTCTGACCCTCCTTTCATAGTGACATCGCCTACTCAATGAATTAAGCTGTGAACATTCCTCCACTTTTAAGTACTTTTAGATTGGGTTCATTCAGATAATCCATAATAATCTCCCATCTCAAGATCCTTAACCTTAATCACATCTGCAAAGTCCCTTTTGCCATGGAAGGTAACATATGTACAGATTCCAAGGATTAGGACATGGATATCTCTTGGGAAGCCACATTACATGGTAGTTGCAAATTCATTAATAGTCTCATAAGAATATCTAGAATCAAGAGAGCAGTCAAGTGAGTCTAAAGAGTCCAAGTAGGTTGCTAGATGGGGGGAACATCACAATTACAAATGAGGTACGATTCTTTCCATTAAAGATCATCAGAAAGGGAAGAGAATAACCTCTTATTGGGTGCCATTAGCCTCATCATTTCAGATATAGTAAGATATATATTTATCTCAATTAACTTTCACAACCACACTTTCCAATTCATATTATTTCCATTTCATACTTGGGGAAACACTCAATGTGGTTAAATAATATGTGCCAAGTGACATAGCTGATAAGTGGTGAAGCTGGAATTCAAATTAGATTTGTCAGTCATAAAACCCATGCATTCTGTCACTTGGCCTCCCAAATTCCCTACAGAATTTATCTCATCTATTTAAAAATTGATACACTACCAGAAGAAAGATTCCTTCAGGGGCTTTAAGTTTAACTTTCTCAGAATGTTTAAAGATATACTTGGCACTGTGCATCTAAAAGGAAAACACAACCCCAGGACAGAATGCTTCCTTTATTTCCCTGCTGGGCTGCATAGCCAGGAAGACTGCTAGACACACCAAAGATTTTCCTCAGGAAGAATGTATGAACAGTTCTGCCAACTTATTAACTGGAAACGCTGTGGATCTGAGGGCTGCCCATGGAGATTTATTGATTAGAACCATGCTCCTATCAAGTCCTCTCTTTCCATCAGTGACACTCAGGTAAACCCGGATCTGAGCAGCTGGTGAAGACAGCACAGAAATACTTTTTCAGAGAAACTTGGCAAGTCTCCAACCCCACTCCTATTCACCCAGCTACTATTACTAGCAAGATTAGAGAACAGGCTTGCTAATGCATTCTCACGAGGGTGAGAGAACTATAGCTGTTGAGGCTAGGAGAACAGGTGGCTTCTACTATGAGAACCTTCCTTCTTGTAGGGTTTGGGTATCAGTCTATTCTTCCTCCAATTCTGCCTCTTTTTCCTCATTTTCTGTGATCCTGTCAGAGGCAGGCTGTTGGACTGATCAAAAGCTCTCCTACATACTGTTTGCATGTACTTTGGTCATTGTATCTTGTTCTGCCCTCTGATATTTATTTACTCTTGATTTCTGTTGATTATTTGGCCTTTGTTTTATTGCTGACCAAACCATTGCATTTCTTATGGTGACCTTTTCCCCTCATACTCTTAGCCTGCTGCCACATTCAACATGACTGCCATCTCTTCCTAGAATTCTTCCTAAAACCCAATATATACTACTTGGGAACATGCTTTCTTTAGGTCTTCTACAATCAAACGCCATTTATTGATAGTAGCGAATAGTCTTAAGGATTTTTTGGTAATTTTATCAATTTCTTAATATTTGTGTTTTCCAGAATGTACTGTGATTGTGGTGTTTACCTTGTATTCTTGAATTACATTCTTCTTCACCTCAGAATATGCTTTTGGGGTTTTGGGGTGCAGGGGTGGTTCAGTGATAGACACCTACTGCCATGCAGGAGACCCGGGTTCAATTCCTGGCCCATGCACCCCCATCCCCCCATCCCCGCCAAAAAAAAAAAAAGTGCTTCTTTGCAGAGCTAGCTGCTTATGCTTCTCTTGGCCAACAATTATAAAGAGGGATTCATTTATGTACTTCTCAGCACATTCTTTTCCAAGTCAGCTGGGCTTCTTTACACCATTTAGAACCCAGGAAGATGGATAATGTTTATTCTTATTGTAGGACTTCCAATAATAATAGCGAGCATTTATTAAGTAGTTCACATGATCCAGGTTTTAGCCTCACATGATCTTAATCTTCCCAACAACCCTCCAAAGCTTGTTCCCTATTTTACAGATGAGTAAACTGGGACTTAGAAAGGTTAAGTAACTTATGCAAAATTTCCTAGCCAGAAAGTGATAGATAGATCCAGGAATTCAACCCCATTTTATCAGTTTCCAAAATTCAGACTTCCACTAGATTTATTGCTACTGTTAATTCAGGCCTAAATTTATAACATTGTGAGAAAGAGATATCAAATAGGCAGGTAAACAGCAAGAAAAACCATAAAAACAAAGGATAAGGGGGAGCTAGGTAGAGGGGCATCCTAGGGAGCCTAAGGTAGGGGGCCTATTACCCTCATTGTTCTAGAGAGGTGCCAAGGTATAGACCCAATTTAGGTGGAGAAAAAGAGAGGAGCCACTGAATAAGTAGAAGCAAAAGGGACAGAAATGATTAGTGCCTGGAGGAATTCCCAATGTGGAAGACATATACTAGTGGAACCTCTTCATAAGATTCTCATGCCAGCTTGCATGGGCTTGCCAAGTGCAATAAAATGATCCAAAAAGGAACAAACTGGAGCAGGGATAAGGCATCAGAGCATGTGTACTATGGCTCCAGAAGCAAAGAAATGCTCTGGAATTCTGAGGCAATAAGTTTGCTTTGTTTTAGCTGCTCTTGTTCTTTCTAAGATTCTTATTCTGTTGGGGTGATGGTGACTGATGGAGAAGGGTATATTTGAGCTGTGAGGGCTTGGGAGAGTCAGTAGTGGAGGGAAGGCGGGTTAGAGATGCAGTGTTGGCTAAACTGGGGAAATGTTCACCCAAGAAAATGGGAGATCCCCAAACTATAGAAGTAAATAGAACTAGAAAGTCTGGAGTCAGGTATTTCAGCAAAACAAAGAGCCCAGAAAGGGAGGTAGGGTAGAATAGTGGAAAAAGAATAGAATTTTTATGTAGAACAGCTTAGACTTTTTTCATAGTTCTTTTCTGACCCATAGAAACTGCAAATGCCTGATAGAAAACTTGTGGCTACTCATCCCCACGCTCCATTTTCTGCTAAAACAATCTGCTCTGTCCTGATGCTCTCTGTTTCTATGCCATTGTCCTGTCTGTAGCCTCTTTGGCTAAGTAAGCCACCAAGATAATTTCCTTGGTCCTCTATTCTAGCTTCGACCCTTGACAATGTCGTTCAGATTTGCTGTGGTTCATACTCTTAAGCCTACAGGCTATCTCATTAATAGGCTAACTCATCCCAGAACACCCTCTGAATACTTCTTAAATCTAGGCCCACCACAGTGATGATCTTCTCATTCCACCTGAGACCCAAGAGGTGGAGAACTATATAGGATCAGCTGGGAAACGTACTACTGGTCATGTCCTGTGAAATACCATGACGTCCACTGGAGGGGTGGGGGGCCATCCATTGTAGCAGGTGGACCATACATCACTAGGTTTCCCCAGATGGCAAGTAGGAACATAAGAAAATTCACATCTATATTTTCAGAAGTAAACAAGGAAATTTTTTTCTCCATGATTTACTTTATTCATGTATAGCATTATATATATATGTGTGCTGGTTTGAAATGATGTGTGTACTCTAGAAAAGCCGTGTTTTAATCCTAATCCCATTTTGTAAAGGCAGCCATTTCTTTTAATCCCTATTCAGTATTGTATGTTTGAAACTGTAATCAGACCATCTCCCTGGATGTGTGATTTAATCAAGAGTGGTTGTTAAAGTGGATTAGGTGGACGCGTGTCTCCACCCATTTGGTTGGGTCTTGATTGGTTTACTGGAATCCTATAAAAGAGGGAACATTTTGGAGAAAGCTGGAAATTCAGAGAGAGCAGAGAAGAACGACACAGCCGTGAGAAGCAGAGAGTCCACCAGCCAGTGACCTTTGGAGATGAAGAAGGAAAATGCCTCCCGGGGAGTTTCATGAAACAGGAAGCTAGGAGAGAAAGCTAGCAGATGATGCCATGTTTGCCATGTGCCCTTCCAGCTGAGAGAGAAGCCCTGTCTGTATTCACTATGTGCCTTCTCACTTAGAGAGAAACCCTGAACTTCATCGGCCTTCTTGAATCAAGGTATCTTTCCCTGGATGCCTTTGATTGGACATTTCTATAGACTTGTTTTAATTGGGACATTTTCTCGGCCTTAGAACTGTGAACTAGCAACTTATTAAATTCTCCTTTTTAAAAGCCATTCTGTTTCTGGTATATTACATTCTGGCAGCTAGCAAACTAGAACAATATATATATGAAAGTAAGTGAATCATAAGTGTACAACTGGATGAATTTTTGCTGTGAGCACTCATGTAATCAGTGCCCAGATCAAGAAAGAAAACATTACCAGCACCCATCCTCTTATGCCCCCTCCCAGTTTCTACCCCACACAGGTAACTACTGTTCTGATTTCTAACAACATTGATTAGCTTTGCTTATTTTAGATTTCATAAAAAAGGAATATATGTTATGTACTGTTTTGTGTGTGTGTGTCTCTGTTCAACGCTGGTTTGTAAGAGTCCTTCATGTTGCTGTGCAGGGTATCAGTTCAGTTTTTTTTCATTACTGTATGGTCTATTGTACGAATGTATTATTCTTTATCCACTCTACTGTTGTTGAACATTTAGATTGTTTCCAGTTTTTTAACTGTCATGAATAGTCCTGTTGTGACAATCTTGTACACGTACAACGTCTGGTACATGCATTTCTGTTGGGTATGAGCCTATGAGTAGAATTGTTGGGTAAAAGTATGTACATATATTCAGTTTTAGTAGACACTGCCAAACAGTTCTCCAAAGTTGTTGCAACCAAGGAGTTTTTTATCCTTCCAAGATCTTTTGGAGCCAGAAGGAAAAGGATGCAGAGGCATGCAGGTAGAAATTTGGCTGGTAATGCCAGCAAGTACAGCTTAGAAACAACTCTTACCTCCATTCTGCCACTGTTTTTGCCTTGTAGAGTTTCCTTCCTAAGGCACAGGAATTAGATAATAGATACTCCCCAGGCTCCGCCTGCTCATGGAATTCTGCAATACTGGGAGTAAACATAGAAATTCTCAGCTACACTAAATATGGGATACCAATCAAGAAAAGTTAGTGCAACTGAAAACTGGGCAAGAAGCCAAAGCCAAAGAGGCCTGAAGTGGGAAGTGTAGTGGGGTTGACACAAAGAAAGAGAGAGATGCAGATAACAGGTTGACATACAGAGGCAAGAACCCAGGATGAAGAGAGAAAGAACAAACAGGTGAGTGAACAGGAACAGGTCGGTGATGCATGACTGGCATTTGTGGACCAGCCTGGGGTGGGATGCAAATTGTCAGCCAAGTTTAAAGAAGCAAAAAACACCAAAAACCTCATCCTACTAAAAACCAAAACTGAGTAAGCCTTGTCTGGAAACATTTTGGGGGGATAATTGTAAACTTCTGGAAACTTGAATGGAGAAAGTAGGAGTGGAACAAATGTAGTTTTCTGTTAGAAATATAATGTTTGTGTAACATACATTTCCTCTGGCTGTGTAGTTTGGCAGTACATTTTGGGGATATTGGCAGTAGCAGCCCCTATAAGGAGACCATTGGAAGTTCAGGTTCCTTCTGCATCTTTCAAAGATACCTAGGGGGAAGAGGTCTCATATGCGCTTTTGAGTGGCTGTTCACCGACTCATATCACCAACCACAGCTGGCATGCAGCTGCTTCTCTGCTGAAGTACAGAGAGATGCCTTTCACCCACCTGTTCCATAATCAAGCCACAAAAAAGGGTGACTTTGAGGCCTGTTTCCTTGGGTGCCTCTAACGGTACAGCACTTTCCCATTGACTTTGTTTTTCACCTTAACAGTAAACAACTGGAGAGACAAAATGAGTTACTTCACAACATACCAAATTAAAAAATCATCTCTCCTCTCTGAACTCCTTCTACCCCATAATTCCCAATACTAACTATGTGACCTTGACAAGGTACTCAACCTCTCTAATATTTATTTTTCTTGTGGATAAAATGGGGGGGGGGCAAATATCTACTTTTCAGAATTACTGTGAGGATTAAATGAGATAAAATTGTAAAAGATCTAGGGAAAGGGACACTTTCACAGTTTCTCCCTCGTCCTCCTTGTTGTTCCCTCTCCCCATGCTAAGAAATTGATGGGGCCATTTTCCCAGTGATCACAGTCATATGCAGTGTGCTTTGACCATACACAAGGGAGTTACTCTCTCTCTGGGGCTCCTCCCCTTCCTTCCTCTTGCCCTGTGGGACTGGAGTGGCACTCTGGCCTGGGCTGGCTCCTTAAGCTTAGAGAGAGAGGAAATAGCCAGGTTGATAGTCACACTGTGATGGTATAAGCCTGCTTCAGCTGGTGTATATTTTCATGAGACAGTTTCTTGGCTGAACTGGCAGTTAAAGATTTTTAGTGTTGTCCCTGGAAAAAGAACCATAGGCCTCTAGCTCTAGGCATGTGACCCAGACTACCTTATCAACGAGAACAAGCCTAGCTAAAATTCAAGTATTATTTATTTTCCTCTGCCACTGTCTCCTATGTGCATTTCTCTCTCTGTACTTTGAGGGAAGGAGTGATTGTGGTCTGAGGTAGTATCCTGGCATTCCTGGGCTTCTTGACCTAATATTATCTAATAGGAATCCTAAACCACCATAACTTTTAATGTTATTAGTATTAGTAGTACTTTGGTTATCTGTTGCTGCCTAATAATTTAGTGGCTTAAAACAAATTTTTTTTTATCATTTATGATTCTATGGGTTGAGTGGTTCTCTGTTCAGCAGTTCTTCAGCTTGCCTCATTTGGGTCTCTCACACAGCAGCAGTCAAAGTGTTACTGGGGTTGGAATCTCCTAGATGGCTTCATTCACATGTCTGACACCTTGGCAGATATGTCTGGAAGGACAGGCTCAGTTGGGATGTTGGTAAACCTGGACCTCTCTCTCTCACCGTGTAGTCCCAGGACATCTCTGTCATGTGGACTTCTTTTTTTTTTTTTTTTTTTTAATTTTTTTTATTAATCAAAAAAAAGAAAAGAAATTAACACAACATTTAGAAATCATTCCATTCTACACATGCACTCAGTAATTCTTAGTAACATCACATAGATGTATGATCATCATTTCTTAGTACATTTGCATCGATTTAGGAAAAGAACTAGCAAAACAGCAGAAAAAGATATAGAATGTTAATATAGAGAAGAGAATTAAAATAATAATACTAATAAAATATATATATATATAAAAAGGAAAAAGAAAAAAAACAAAAGCAAAAGATACAAACACACAAACAAACAAACAAAAAACCATATTTCAGGTGCAGCTTCATTCAGTGTTCCAACCTAGTTACATTACACTTAGGTATTATTGTGCTGTCCATTTTTGAGTTTTGTATCTAGTCCTGTTGCACAGTCTGTATCCCTTCAGCTCCAATTACCCATTATCTTACCCTGTTTCTAACTCCTGCTGGTCTCTGTTACCAATGATATATTCCAAGCTGATTCTCGAATGTTGGTTCACATCAGTGGGACCATACAGTATTTGTCCTTTAGTTTTGGGCTAGACTCACTCAGCATAATGTTCTCTAGGTCCATCCATGTTATTACATGCTTCATAAGTTTAGTCTGTCTTAAAGCTGCATAATATTCCATCGTAGGTATACGCCACAGTTTGTTTAGCCACTCGTCTGTTGATGGACATTTTGGCTGTTTCCATCTCTTTGTAATTGTAGATAATGCTGCTATAAACACTGGTGTGCAAATGTCCGTCTGTGTCTTTGCCTTTAAGTCCTTCGAGTAGATACCTAGCAGTGGTATTGCTGGGTCATAATCCATTCTGCCATTCTATGTCTTTTGATTGGGAAATTCAGTCCATTAACTTTTAGTGTTATTACTGTTTGGATAATATTTTCCTCTACCATTTT